>NC_035438.2:45344595-45647347 GCF_002127325.2 Helianthus annuus
GCTAACAAGGTTGGCCCAATTGTCTTTAAAAGAAGGCCCACCCGCATCGGGAGTAGAATCGGCTTTATCCCTGTTACCCAAGAACTGCACATCTTTAAAAACATTATCATTACCAACATTATCGAATCCCGAGAATGTTTCTCCCCCATGCACCGTAACGCCCACTTTCTCTCTCCGATTGATATCCACCTCGGGAACCTGCAGGGGCTCTTCACCTTCCGAAACCCCATGACCCGCGACTCCTTGACTCCTACCCACCGGCGATCCCCCGTTCCCTTCCAATTCCGACGAAGCACCCTCCGACTCAATTATGTCTTCCACGAAATCCGGAATCCACTGGTCGTTTTCTTCAACAATCCAAACCCTGTATCTTTTATCCTGCCACTTTAAGTTAAGCAGACTGTTGATTCTATAGCCCGAATCCACAAGGATACCTAGCCTGTCAAAAGACAGGTCACCGTCATCCTCACGCAGCTGAGATTGTTGAACAACCTTACCGAACTTGCTACCAATAGAGTCAAAAACATCCGGTGAGAAAAGGTGAGGCGGAACACCGTGGATATCCACCCAAGCCAGGCGTTCATATGGCAGAGATTGGCCAATCCAAAGGTTCAGAGAAGAAAACCAACGACCCCAGACCTCTTGATCCAATAGCAACCTGTTGGCCCTCTCCTTATCAACAAACGAAATCAACACTGATAGCCCCCCAATATACTTGATGGTCGCATCACCAAAACCTGCCACCACAAGCGACGATTTGAGGAATCTCAGTTCTTTGAAACCCAAAGTTCTTCCCACAACCGCCCTACCAAAAAGGTCGGTCAGAGAAAACACGGACGGTTCAACGCCTACCTCATCCTCCTCACAAGCCACATGGGATTTATTAGTTAAGATATCCAGAAACGAAACCCCTTTTTTCACCGAACTGGACCCCTTGGCATTAGGTTTCAACCCCGGAAACACCCCTTGACCTGCTACGAAGTCCTTACCATCTCCTACATTGTGACCACTAACCACAGTGGCCGGCTTTGGAACGCCATTTTCTCTAGCAAAAAGGGCCACATTAATCGATAACTTATTACCACCCAGTTTCAAATTAGAAAGACTGCGCTTGAGCTCCTCCAGATCAGAGACTCCTTTGAAACTAACAAAACCAAAGGTTCTTCCTTCTTTATCTTTCTTCTTGGCGATAAAGGCACCCGCAATCTCTCCAAAAGCCCTGAAGGCATTTGCCAAGTCCCAAGGGCGGCCGCCTTGAGGAATATTGGAAACGAAAAACTTTGTAATACCTTGCCCGGAACCTTCCGCTACCCCTTTGCCTCTACGTCTCCTATTCTGCACCTCCCAAGAACCATCATCGGGTTCCATGATAACCGAAACGATAAACAGCGGGAGAACTCAATTCCAGATGGCGAATGGAAATGTTGGAAGATCAAGATAGAATGAATGGTTACAGACCGGACCTCCGATAGACAGATAACCAGTAAACCTTCCACGCTATCCCAATATCCTCCACTTCGTCGAGCCTCCGGCAACCAGTTCCCCAAGAACAAACGGAAGAGAAAGAATACCGATCCCAAGCGGCGAATGGAAGAATCAAAAGACAGATTAGGATGAAAGGTCAAGCCACAAACACGAGCGACCTCGCACACTAACCCACCAGTCTCTTCTTCGTCGAGCCTCCGGCGATCGGAAAAAGTCGGACTAATAATACGTAATCATATAAGTTAATAACACGTGCTTGTTTCTGACTGGCATTTAAAAACAGAAATGGTCCCAAAATAAGAAGTGAATATATTATGTGTTTTTACATCATAAATTGAATTTTGAGTAAATTACTTTTTGAGTCCCTGTGTTTTAGTGGTTTTAACCACTTGAGTCCAAAATCAAAAAGTTTAACGCCCTGAGTCCCTAGTCATTAATTTTATAATGTTTTGAGTCCAATTTTGTTCATTTTATAACGATTTGAGTCCAGAAAATTGGACTCAAAAGGTTAAAATTTGGACCCAAAAGGACTCAAATGGTTAATGAAAATGCTTATAGGGACTCAGGTTGTTAAACTTTTTGCTTTTAGACTCAATTTGTTAAAACCACTAAAACACAAGGATTCAAAAAAGAATTTACCCTTGAATTTTTTACATGCATACAAAATCCTAAGTAGGTGGATTGATCACTAGTATATACAGGTTAACATTAAAAATTAAAGAAACAGACATAGATATTTAACCATTAAAAAATATACAGTGACAAAAAAAAAATTAATCAGATGATGCCACAGCGAAACAACATTTACCGGCTAAGAAGGCTAAAATTTAGCCAGCAAAAAGATTTAGAAAAATACAATGGGGTCAAAAAACCAATGAAAAAATAGCACGTGTAAAGCTCAGACTAACTTCAGCCAACGGATGAAAAACACAAGCTAAATAGCCGACATATGAAAAAATAATGAGAGCTAAATAAGCCAATGGCTAAAATTGGAAGGCTAAATCCTAGGCGTCGGCTATTTTAGCTCACGTTTTATATGTGTTTCAATCGAACTAGCAATTATGTGAACATTTTTTTATACTTCACCGTGAAAAATAAAATCTATACCTTATAATAAAACAAAACAATCTTAGGCCACTTGGCATGAACTTAAGCTATTAGATGCCATGTGGCATTTTATTGTTTCCTCTTTTTTCCCTTTGAGCGACAAATTTAATAGACTATTCCTATTCTAGGTTTCATAATCTTACACTAGAAGAATTCCCAAATCCCTCTCAATCATCCTCTCATCTTCTCTCAAATCATCTTCCAAAAATAAATACATTCCATATTCTTATTCTTGAAGATCATTCCTTTCAATAATCTCCTCATCACAAACCCTAATCTAAGGCGATCGTTCCACTTTGACAATTTTTGTTTGTCGCATTCATCCACCATCACAAGTTCATCGATTTCTTCTTCATCTTTTTCAGTTGTTAATTCACACAAAAACAGTAATAAAACATGAAATCGAAATTTGTGTTGATTATGAATCGATTTTAGATCTATTTTTGACATCTTGAATATCAAGTTTGTAGAAAGTGTTGAATTGCAGGTTTTTATTGTTACTTCGAAGAAGAAGAGAACAATATAGTTGTTAATTACAATTCATATATCACATCACTGTTTCTATTGTTGTTGGCAATTGATGAAGCTGGAGATGAATGGAGCCAAGAGCAATTTTGGTTGCATAATTTGAAAGAAATTGCAGGTTGTGATTCACGAAGATAAAAATTGCAGGTTTTGCTATTTACAGCAACTCCAACGATCAGATGCGCTCTGTGATTTATATAATAGGTATGATGTTTCTATTTTTCGTTTATGAATTTTTCATTTAAAGATGCTAATAGTGTTTCTTTTTTTTTCATATTGAAACCCTAAATCTGACATTGATTATTCATTCTTCAAAACAGGTTAATTAGTTAATTCTTTTAGTTTTGTTTGTTGGTCAATCTAGGGTTTGGTCCCTTTACGGTGAATCCAAATTCTTATTTCGTATATATTGAATCCAAATCCCTAATGTTTGTTTTTAAATCAGGATTTGTTCCCCTTGCACTGAATCAAATCAGATGCTCTATCAGTTCCAGGTAAATACGGTAATTTTTTCTTGGTTTGATCGGATATTTGTTAAATTTTGTTTGTTTCATTTTTAATCTAATTTCATTTAATTAAGAACGGGTCAATTCGTGTTGTGTTTAATCTTTCAAATAGGATTAAATCAAAATTTTCAACTTATAATTTAGCACTAATATTAAGTATGTTATAAAGTTTCATTTTACTAATAATAAGCATCTACAAGAAAAAAAAGGCTGGATATCAATATTGAAACTAAAATTTGCACATTGTTTTGCTCCTTTAGTGCAATGGCAGATGAGGTTAACAAAGAAACCATTGGAATCAAGCTCTATGCCTCCAACAGAGAGCTGGAATGTTACTTTTAAAGTATAATAATTCAGTTGTTCTGTGTAAAAATAAGTTTGAGTTGCATATGATGGTATGTTCTCTCAACAGAAAGTTCTCTAGACCATTAACGGAATAGTCTTGAAAACTTTCCGTTCGGGGAAAGTATCATCATCAATAAAAAACAATTGGAATGTAACTTTGCTCAATCTCAAATGGATCACTATATTTCATCATGCCGGTGCTATTATGAGCAATGAAATAAGAGTTATTGATCATAGAAACTTCCATGTTTTAGAGACGGAACATAAGTGAATTAACATCTTGCATTTTGATTATGATAATATTACAATAACTTCTCTTTCGAGGTACCCACTTCCCCGTATCATTTTGTGGGAAGTTTGAGTAATTTAAATTGGTTTTTAATTGATATTTTTTCTATTTTTTATAAGTTTGTTGATAATGTGTTTAGCCTATGCAAAAGCTGTTTGCACACCTTGAGGTTGCGATAAAGGTTATATTATTTCTGTTCATTTTTATGTAGATAGAGATTTTAATTATAAACGGGTCATTTTTGGCTTGTGTTATTGATTTGTGACTGAACTTGCGTAATCTAATTATCAAACTTGCGAAATCTGGATATCGTCTTCTAATACTCAATTAGTTATTGATTTGTGACTGATATTCTTTTGGTGGATGTGGCTTCGTAGCATTTACAGAGATCGTCTTGAATATTTCGGAAGCTCTTAAACCAAATGCCTAACCCAAAGATGGATGTGGCTTCTACTTGACAAAATGTCAAGAAATTGGCTTGAAGTTAAAGGTAAACAAACAAGGTGTCTTAAAACGGATGCAAGTGTTTTCTGAATTTAATATTCTTTGATTTTTTTTCTAAGAACTTCTAAATAGGATTGATAACTAAGCTATCAAAAAAGTATGGATGAAGCTCAAACTTAACTAAGTGTTGTCACCATTATTGTGTGCAAGCACCTTATATCATTAGAGTGACCAATACTCTATATGACCAACAAATATTGATTTCAAATAAGGTTTAGTTGGTAATCTAAAGGGGTAGTGTTTTCCTTCTTTACTTGACACATTCAAAATTATTGCATGCATGCCCTTTTGCCATCTTTCTTTTGTAACACATATAAAGTTGTGAAAGATTACACATAAGATAACATCCAAAGCAGTTATAGAAACCTTACCACCATACTTTGGTTGACTATATTGTTTTCCATGACATCTTAACACACTTCACTAACAGTACATGTCATGCTTGATCTTTTTTTTAGAGAAGTGCAATTGAAGCTGTTGTGGCAAAACGGCCTAATCACATTTTGATACACTTATTCAAGTCAACCATTGCCATATTATATAATATTACATCTTCACCATGCAATAATGCTCTTATATTTATTAGTTTTCGGGTCAATCAGGGCTGATTAGGACGTCTATTCTGCTGCAACAAGTGAGGTGCTGGTAATATTTTCTCTTTCTTTTGAGCATGGTTGTAAAAGTCGCTAGGCGCTCCCTAGTCGGTCGACCGGGGAGTTGAGAGTACTCGGTCTAGGCGGAGAGTACTCGGGGAGTACTCGGACATGTTAAATTATAAAGAAATTACATTTTGGAGATTAAATATATGTCAAATAACATAAATTTATTAATATTTATAACAAAATATGTGAAAATGATATTCATTCCTTTATATGATAGGCATAGAAATTATGTTTTATTATTATTTAAGCCAAACCAGTCCCGAGTTGACCTACTAGATCCAATTCTGGCCAAGGTTGACCGCGTTTGACCGACTCCGAGTAATTAGGCGGAGTCGAAGAAAGTCGCCTCGGCAGCCTACCTTGTAGCGACTACTCGGGGAGTACTCAGCCTTGGAAACCTTATTTTACAACCATGCTTTTGAGTGTGAATGACTGTACAAGCCTACAAGGTGTTGCAGGTGGGTTAGGTAACAAGTCAAAACAAGTCAAGCATATTAACTTATAAACACTATATTGTTAAAAAAAATTATAAAATGTATAAATGATTACAATTCATTGTTATTATGAAAGCTAGATGATTACTATAATAATTTGAACTTTTTTCATATTAAAACCGTTTGGAAGGTTTTATGCGTTTTGGTGTGTATTGGATGGCTTTTTCATACTTTATCCTGTTACATTTTGAGTTAAGTTACAGCCTTTAAAATGGTTCCAATATGTGACACCCCGTTGAAACGTTCTCACTTATACTAGCTTGACAGTGACTGCCTTAACTTTCGGGACGAAAGTTCTTAAAACTTGGGGATAATGTGACACTCTAGGTTTTCCGAACAACTACCTTGTAATTACATTGTGCGTGTATATGTGTTATAAAATGAAAGTTGTGATTTCTTTTGTACTATGTGCCGATAATGTGTTGTATGTATGTATGATATAAATATATATTAGAGTAGAAGTGAGCCGAGACCACGAAGCCCAACTCGAGACCACCCGGTCTCGAGTGAACAATGAACATTTGGGCCGGTTGGGCCATGCCACTCGGAACCAAAGGTGTCGGCCTTGAAACGGGTATAAAAACCCAAAACCCTCACCACACTCTCCTTTACACTCTCATTCATTTCACCCTCACAACTCTCACACTCTCTACCTCTCACTAAAACCCTAAAACCCTAGCAACCAAGCATCACCCTCTCCCCTCTCTCGGATCCAACCGAAACATCAAGGCTCTCGGATTTCTAGCTCGAGATCAACACTTGGAGCTTGGTTTATCAATTTCTTGTACTCCTACTTCTAGCCGGTTAGTATATATATATTTTAGTTGTTTTGCTTGATTGGTTAAATGATGAATGAAAGATGAACCTTTGTGCTTAGAATGTTTGATGATGAAAGTGATTGTTTGATAATATGTTACGGCTAGGAGTTGATGATAAGTGCTTACCATGTTCTTAGCTAGAAATGTTACTAATAATGATGATTCATGTGTTAAAAGTGTTAATGAAAATGTGATATTGTATTTGAATGATGAATGTTGATGATGATGATTTATGATGTTAAAATAGGGCAATATTGGGTTTAATGATAGTGTCTCATGATTCTTGTTCATAAAATCTCATGATATAAGTTATAGATGTATTTTTGAATCTAGGAATGCATGAACCGATGTATATGAGTAAGATGAACATATGAAGAACAAGTTTGAAGGTGATATGAATATTCAAAATGCTTGTTTTGATCTGATTTTGTTATGATTTAGACAATAAAACATGTTTGTGATTTCTCATTGGATAGTACAAAATTTCATGAAATCAAAATGCTATTGGCTAGTACATAGGACAGGTTCTAGAAGGATTCAGGTGCACGTAACAGTGGTTGCGAGTCGGAATCCCTGGTTGCGACTCGAGACCAAAACGTGATTCGTCGAGATCTCCCGGTTGCGACTCGCGAGCAGCACATAATGAACCGAAACCGAGGTTGCGAGTCGGAATCCCTGGTTGCGACTCGAAACCAAAGCGTGATGAACCGAGACCGAGGTTGCGAGTCGGAACCCTTGGTTGCGACTCGAAACCGTGCATTCTCGAGTCGAAACCGCCCTTGTCTCGACTGGGCTGCCTAAGTGTTATTGGGCCAAAAGCTTGTTGGACTATCTGCATGTATATCTGTTACTGTTTGAATGCATAACCCAACTGTTTGAATGCATGCATGATTAAGTGTGTCTATACGTGTTTGCTATATGTGATTACTTGTACCCCAACTTGACCTATATCTGGTAACCATGCTAGGACGTGGTGACCAACGTGATTGACCGGGTATTTAATCTACCGAGCAACCCAAGGTGAGTTCACAACCTAAAGCATGCGTTCCCGGTGGTTTGGGAAACGGAACTACAAACAACACTAATCCCTTATGAGGGATACAACTTACTTTTCTTCCCTTGTTATTGGGAACCTTTAGTTAATTACTGTTTATACGGATTGCAACTAACGGCACTAAACGAAACTCTATCACTTAAGTCCCTACTACTTAATACCGATTAGTCGCCGGGGCCAGGCGAACGGGTTATTAGTTGATAGCGCTATTTAGGTTTTACCAACCTCACACCGTGCCATGGTATGGGATCGGTCGTGAACTAATGTACTCAGGCATCCGTCAATGATGATAGAACATTGACATCGGGGCATCCTGCGGAAACGCAAACGGTTACCTAGTGTTCGGTATTGGAAAAACAGTTTAGTCGCTAACTTTTGGGGTAGCTCCCCATGGCATGTATAAACGGATAAATTAACTGGTGAAACAAGTTTTTGGTAGTTAAAACTGGACAACTAGTGAACTCACTCAGCATTATTGTTGACACCTTACTGCATGCTTTGCAGGTAACCAGTGACTGAGGAGCTGCTGCTTGGGGATGTGTAGTGTTCGTCAAAACCCGTGTGTTGGGTTTAATTATCTTGAACTTTGAACTATCTCTTTGGTTTATGCTTCCGCTGCTTTTGTTTAAACTAATTATCGAACTTAAACTACGATGTTGCTAACTACTTAGATAGCAATTATTTTTCTATTAACCAATGCTTAGTATAATTGGTGGCTGGATCCTGGTCAGTCACGCCTTCAAGCGGATGTTACTCCGCAGGTGGAATTTGGGGGTGTGACAGATTGGTATCAGAGCCATTGGTTATAGTGAACTTGGTTTTAAAAAGGGGAAAATCTTTTTGAGAAAAAAACCAGACTATAACCCGTGACTCGTGACGACACTACACTCCAAGTGCAAAGCTCGACTTATTTGACCTCATAGCTCGGACCCATGTTTACTTGCTTGTTTGTCTTATGCTTTCTGCTCTACTATACGTACTAGTTTGCCCAATTAGATAGATACGCCTCCCCTCTTCTATCTCATTCTCGCTATGTTACGACACCACACTCATACCATGTTTTCTGGTTATGAAGACAATGAGTGGACGCGGACGAGGAAACGTCAACATGACTCAGGCTCAGTTCACTAACCTGATCAACACGGTGGCTGCAGCTTTCGCAGCTCACCCAGGAGGTAAGCTTGTTGTTTTAGGATGTTTAGATCCTACCGCCACATCGTCTTTTCACCTCTAAACCTATTCGTATCGCTCCCACAACAGGTCAGCATGCGCCTGTGCAACCACGTGTCTGTACCTTCAAGACCTTCATGGATTGCAAGCCTCTTCCATTCAATGGCACTGAGGGTGCCATAGGTCTTCTGCACTGGATCGAGAAGGTCGAAGCTATCTTTGCTGTCTGTGAGTGTCCCCCTGCTAATTGGGTGAAGTTTGCTACTGGTACTCTTGAGGGAAGCGCACTTTCGTGGTGGAAGGCGCAGGTTCAAATGCTTGGTTTGGAGACTGCTAATGCTACTGCATGGGAAGATTTCAAGGATATGATCAAGGAAGAGTATTGTCACAGGGATGACATCCACAAACTCGAGGACGAGTACTATGGCCTCAAGATGGTTGGGTCAGAGATTGAGACCTACACCAAGCTGTCCAACGACTATGCTGCACTTTGTCCAAACATGTCCCGACCCATGTATCGAAGGATTGAATTGTACATCAAGGGCTTAGCCCCAGAAATCAGGAGCCATGTGACCTCGGCCAACCTCACTACAATACAGCCCGTGGTTCGTCTTGCCCACAAACTCACCAACCAGGCTGTGGAAGAGGGCAGGTTGCCCAAAAGGATCAGTGCTGCGGAAGGAACTTCTAGTGATGGCAAACGAAAGTGGGATGGAAATCAGGGCAAGGATGCTAACTCTACTCAAGCCCCAGCCCAGCAAAGGAAAACTGAGAACAACAAAGGCACTCAGCAACAGGGTGGCTACCGGGGAAGCTACCCTAAGTGCAACAAGTGTAACAGGCACCACCATGGGGCATGTAACAAAGGTCAGTGTCAGCGATGCAACAAAATGGGGCACGAAGCCAAGGATTGTAGAAGTCAGTTCCCAGCAAGGCAGAATCAGCAACAACCCCAACAGCAACAGCAGCAGGGAAACAACCGCGGATGTTTTAAATGCGGGGCAACAGGGCACATACGAAAGGATTGCCCTGAAGTGAATCAGAATCGCAACAACAACCAGGGAGCTGGGAACAATGAGCAAAACAACAATGCTGGGAATGGTGCAAGGGGAAGAGCTTTTGTGATTGGAGCTGGAGAAGCAAGGAACGACCCCAACGTCGTGGCGGGTAAGTTCCTACTTGATGATCGTTATGTTTCTGTGTTATTTGATTCCGGTGCCGATGCCAGTTATGTATCCCTTCGCATTAGTAAGAAACTTAAGCACCCGCCTGCATTATTAAGTTCTAAGCACATCGTCGAGATAGCTAATGGTAAGAACATCGAGGCCACGCACGTGCTCTACGACTGCACACTAGAATTGTCTGGTCACACGTTTAGTATCGATCTTTTCCCTGTCAAACTTGGGAGCTTCGACGTCGTCATCGGTATGGATTGGTTATCCAAACATCGCGCTGAGATCCTCTGTCAAGAGAAAGCGGTTCGTATTCCACGTCGTTCTGGCCAACCCCTCATCGTTCAAGGCAACAAAGGTGGAGAAGTCACAGGCACTATCTCGCTTCTGAAAGCCCAGAAGTGTTTACAAAAAGGGCACACCGCTATCCTAGCACTTGTCACCGACACCCACGAAAAGGAAAAGAGGATTGAAGATTTCCCTGTAGTACGTGACTATCCCGAGGTATTTCCTGAGGAACTACCTGGACTCCCTCCCCACCGTCAGGTCGAATTCCAAATCGAGCTAGCTCCCGGAGCAGCACCCATAGCTCGTGCGCCTTATCGTCTAGCCCCAGCAGAACTGAAGGAACTCTCTACGCAACTACAGGAACAATTGGATAAAGGATTTATCCGTCCTATTTCATCACCCTGGGGAGCACCAGTACTCTTTGTTAAGAAGAAAGATGGCACGTTCCGAATGTGCATCGACTATCGTGAGTTGAACAAGGTTACCATCAAGAATCGTTACCCTCTCCCGCGCATCGACGACCTATTTGATCAGTTGCAAGGATCGAGCTACTATTCTAAGATTGACCTGCGATCAGGCTATCATCAGTTGAGAGTTCGTAATGAAGACATCTCTAAGACTGCGTTCAGGACTCGTTATGGTCATTACGAGTTCCTCGTTATGCCTTTTGGAATGACTAACGCACCTGCGGTTTTCATGGATCTCATGAACCGAGTGTGCAAGCCGTACCTCGACAAATTCGTGATTGTGTTTATCGACGACATCCTGATCTACTCGAAAAGTCAAGAAGAGCATGAACGACACCTACGCCTTATCCTCGAACTCTTACGCAATGAGCAATTGTACGCCAAGTTCTCGAAATGTGACTTCTGGCTTCGAGAGGTCCATTTCCTTGGGCATGTGGTCAATAAGGACGGAATTCACGTCGACCCCGCTAAGATCGACTCGATAAAGAATTGGCCTACACCCAAGACTCCAACCGAAGTTCGCCAATTCTTGGGATTGGCAGGATACTACCGCAGATTCATCAAAGGATTCTCAAAGATTGCTCAACCCCTCACGACTCTTACTCATAAAGGCATTGTTTACAAGTGGAATGAAGCTCAGGAGTCGGCCTTCCAAAGGCTAAAGGATAACCTCTGTAGCGCTCCTATTCTCTCGTTGCCTGAAGGCACTGACGACTTTGTGGTTTACTGCGATGCGTCCATTCATGGGCTCGGTTGCGTATTGATGCAACGCGAGAAAGTTATTGCCTACGCCTCTCGACAACTCAAGACGCATGAAAGAAACTACACTACGCATGATTTGGAACTGGGAGCAGTGATCTTTGCTCTTAAGATATGGAGACATTACCTGTACGGTACCAAGTGCACTATTTACACCGATCACAGGAGTCTCGAGCATATCTTTAGGCAAAAGGAGTTGAACATGCGACAACGTCGATGGGTCGAACTCTTGAATGACTACGAATGCGCCATCAAGTACCATCTGGGCAAGGCCAATGTCGTGGCAGACGCCCTCAGCCGGAAGGACACTATACCAAAGCGCGTGCGAGCATTGCAACTTACCATCCAGTCTAACCTCCCTACCCAGATCCGAAATGCTAAAGTTGAAGCATTGAAACCGGAAAACATCAGGGCTGAATCCCTGCGAGGATCTAGACAACGACTGGAACAGAAAGAAGATGGCGCTTACTACGTAACAGGGCGCATTTAGGTCCCACTCTATGGGGACTTACGTGAACTCGTGATGGACGAAGCCCACAAGTCCCGCTACTCAGTACATCCTGGTTCGGACAAGATGTACCACGACTTGAGGACTACATATTGGTGGCCTGGCATGAAGGCCCACATAGCAATATATGTCAGCAAATGTTTGACTTGCGCAAGAGTCAAGACAGAGTACCAGAAGCCAGCAGGCCTACTCCAACAACCAGAAATCCCGAAATGGAAATGGGAGCAAATTTCCATGGATTTTGTTACAGGGCTACCTAGGTCTCAACGCGGAAATGACACCATTTGGGTAATAGTAGATCGATTGACCAAGTCCGCACACTTTCTGGCCATTAAGGAAACAGACAAGTTTTCTACCTTGGCAGAGATTTACTTAAAGGAAGTAGTTTCGAGGCACGGGGTGCCAACCTCAATTATTTCCGACCGAGACGCCCGTTTTACTTCGGAATTGTGGCAAGCTATGCACAAATCCTTTGGCTCACGTTTGGACATGAGCACCGCTTATCACCCGCAAACGGATGGACAGTCCGAACGCACCATCCAGACTCTAAAAGACATGCTTAGAGCGTGTGTGATCGATTTTGGCAAGAATTGGGAGAAGCATCTACCGCTAGTAGAGTTCTCTTATAACAACAGCTACCACACTAGTATTCAGGCAGCACCTTTCGAGGCATTGTACGGTCGTAAATGCCGGTCACCTCTCTGCTGGGCGGAAGTCGGTGATAGTCAAATCACGGGCCCAGAGATGGTGGTAGATACAACGGAAAAGATTGCCCAGATCAGACAACGCATGGCGGCAGCTCGTGACCGTCAGAAGAGTTACGCTGATAAGCGTAGGAAGCCACTAGAATTCCAGGTCGGTGACCGGGTTCTACTTAAAGTCTCACCCTGGAAGGGTGTGGTTCGCTTTGGAAAAAGGGGCAAGCTTAATCCGCGATATATCGGACCATTCGAAATTACCGAGAAAGTCGGTAAGGTTGCTTATAGATTGAACCTGTCTGAAGAACTGAGTGCGGTACACAATGTTTTTCACGTGTCTAACCTGAAGAAGTGTCTATCAGATGAAACGCTCGTAATTCCTTTCAAGGAACTAACTATTGATGAACAGCTACACTTTACTGAGGAACCGATTGAGATCACGGATTGAGAGATCAAAATCCTCAAACGTAGCCAGATACCTCTTGTACGAGTCCGTTGGAACTCGCGACGTGGCCCAGAGTTTACCTGGGAGCGGGAAGACCAGATGAAGCACAAGTATCCCCAGTTGTTTCCAAACGAAAACCCCAGCACTGAAGCTACGACCGAATTTCGGGACGAAATTCCAAACTAACGAGGGGATGATGTGACACCCCGTTGAAACGTTCTCACTTATACTAGCTTGACAGTGACTGCCTTAACTTTCGGGACGAAAGTTCTTAAAACTTGGGGATAATGTGACACTCTAGGTTTTCCGAACAACTACCTTGTAATTACATTGTGCGTGTATATGTGTTATAAAATGAAAGTTGTGATTTCTTTTGTACTATGTGCCGATAATGTGTTGTATGTATGTATGATATAAATATATATTAGAGTAGAAGTGAGCCGAGACCACGAAGCCCAACTCGAGACCACCCGGTCTCGAGTGAACAATGAACATTTGGGCCGGTTGGGCCATGCCACTCGGAACCAAAGGTGCCGGCCTTGAAACGGGTATAAAAACCCAAAACCCTCACCACACTCTCCTTTACACTCTCATTCATTTCACCCTCACAACTCTCACACTCTCTACCTCTCACTAAAACCCTAAAACCCTAGCAACCAAGCATCACCCTCTCCCCTCTCTCGGATCCAACCGAAACATCAAGGCTCTCGGATTTCTAGCTCGAGATCAACACTTGGAGCTTGGTTTATCAATTTCTTGTACTCCTACTTCTAGCCGGTTAGTATATATATATTTTAGTTGTTTTGCTTGATTGGTTAAATGATGAATGAAAGATGAACCTTTGTGCTTAGAATGTTTGATGATGAAAGTGATTGTTTGATAATATGTTACGGCTAGGAGTTGATGATAAGTGCTTACCATGTTCTTAGCTAGAAATGTTACTAATAATGATGATTCATGTGTTAAAAGTGTTAATGAAAATGTGATATTGTATTTGAATGATGAATGTTGATGATGATGATTTATGATGTTAAAATAGGGCAATATTGGGTTTAATGATAGTGTCTCATGATTCTTGTTCATAAAATCTCATGATATAAGTTATAGATGTATTTTTGAATCTAGGAATGCATGAACCGATGTATATGAGTAAGATGAACATATGAAGAACAAGTTTGAAGGTGATATGAATATTCAAAATGCTTGTTTTGATCTGATTTTGTTATGATTTAGACAATAAAACATGTTTGTGATTTCTCATTGGATAGTACAAAATTTCATGAAATCAAAATGCTATTGGCTAGTACATAGGACAGGTTCTAGAAGGATTCAGGTGCACGTAACAGTGGTTGCGAGTCGGAATCCCTGGTTGCGACTCGAGACCAAAACGTGATTCGTCGAGATCTCCCGGTTGCGACTCGCGAGCAGCACATGATGAACCGAAACCGAGGTTGCGAGTCGGAATCCCTGGTTGCGACTCGAAACCAAAGCGTGATGAACCGAGACCGAGGTTGCGAGTCGGAACCCTTGGTTGCGACTCGAAACCGTGCATTCTCGAGTCGAAACCGCCCTTGTCTCGACTGGGCTGCCTAAGTGTTATTGGGCCAAAAGCTTGTTGGACTATCTGCATGTATATCTGTTACTGTTTGAATGCATAACCCAACTGTTTGAATGCATGCATGATTAAGTGTGTCTATACGTGTTTGCTATACGTGATTACTTGTACCCCAACTTGACCTATATCTGGTAACCATGCTAGGACGTGGTGACCAACGTGATTGACCGGGTATTTAATCTACCGAGCAACCCAAGGTGAGTTCACAACCTAAAGCATGCGTTCCCGGTGGTTTGGGAAACGGAACTACAAACAACACTAATCCCTTATGAGGGATACAACTTACTTTTCTTCCCTTGTTATTGGGAACCTTTAGTTAATTACTGTTTATACGGATTGCAACTAACGACACTAAACGAAACTCTATCACTCAAGTCCCTACTACTTAATACCGATTAGTCGCCGGGGCCAGGCGAACGGGTTATTAGTTGATACCGCTATTTAGGTTTTACCAACCTCACACCGTGCCATGGTATGGGATCGGTCGTGAACTAATGTACTCAGGCATCCGTCAATGATGATAGAACATTGACATCGGGGCATCCTGCGGAAACGCAAACGGTTACCTAGTGTTCGGTATTGGAAAAACAGTTTAGTCGCTAACTTTTGGGGTAGCTCCCCATGGCATGTATAAACGGATAAATTAACTGGTGAAACAAGTTTTTGGTAATTAAAACTGGACAACTAGTGAACTCACTCAGCATTATTGTTGACACCTTACTGCATGCTTTGCAGGTAACCAGTGACTGAGGAGCTGCTGCTTGGGGATGTGTAGTGTTCGTCAAAACCCGTGTGTTGGGTTTAATTATCTTGAACTTTGAACTATCTCTTTGGTTTATGCTTCCGCTGTTTTTGTTTAAACTAATTATCGAACTTAAACTACGATGTTGCTAACTACTTAGATAGCAATTATTTTTCTATTAACCAATGCTTAGTATAATTGGTGGCTGGATCCTGGTCAGTCACGCCTTTAAGCGGATGTTACTCCGCAGGTGGAATTTGGGGGTGTGACACAATATGTATACTTAGGCTGAATAGGAGTTAACAAGTCACTAAAAGTAATGATGTTTTTCAAATTGATCAAGACTCAACATTGAATAAAACGGGTGCACACAATGCTTAGACTATAGATCTAAATTTTCTAAAATTTTGACCTTTTTAACTTGGGTGCGAGGACAAACAAAGTGCTTACAGGTCACAATTTTGCAGGTCTCTCGGCTTATTTGTCGCTTTATCAAGTTCGACACTTTAAATTCGTTGATGATTCAATGTTGATTTAGCACATTGTTTGTTGAATTTCAATTCGATCTCAAGTGAACAATCTCGATTTCTGTTGTATATTTCAATCATTGTTAACTGCGTTTGATACATTACGTACCCGCGGGTAGAGGGATGGATGTCGTTACTTTAACGATTATTTCATTTAAAGGATTATTTTAACATTTTCAAGTTATATATTTGTGTGTTAGTCCACCCGCGAAATTACAATTGTTTATTGTTAACGTTATTATCTCTCACAGGTTTCCATCTCTTGTGTCGGTGATAATGTAATGCCAATTTCTTCTGCCGGCATGAGTCGCACGTTGGAAACAGATAAAGACAATGAGGTATCTCCAAGAAACAGTCTTAAACGTAATCGATTTGTAGTTCAACGTTTATTTAATTAAGATGTTTACTTAGATGGTGTTGAATAATATTAATTATTGTTGGTCCACCCGTGTAACACACAGGTACTTAGACTAGTTAGTGTAATTAATTAAAACCAATACTGTTTTTCATTACTTCTTTTTATTATTCTACCTAATTACACTATTTAACGTGATATAAATTTCAAATATAATATATTGTATATCATTAATACACGTCACTAGTCACAACACTCTTCTACAATGTGAGCCGGAGTCCATCCGTCCCATCAATTTGCCCCCATCACGCGGATCCGCCACAGGCACGGATAGAGCTAGTCGATCTTATTCATAAGAAAAAAAGTAAACAACTAAACAAAATAACAAACCAACAACAGATAACTTTGAATTATCAGTTTCAACAAAGTAACCAAAAACTTACATACTACATCTTAATTGACAAACCAGCTCCTAGAAGCTGTGCTTATTGACACATCATTGAACAGAAGAAACACACCAACTTCTTAACCATAGTTCACCAACATATTATGCCTTACCAAACCGCTTCTTAAAGAAAGCAACTAAGTTTTCTTTTGGAGGTAAGCTATCCTTCACAGCTTGACAGTTAACATAGTTATCACTCCATTCGGTTAACTTCGGAAACTTGTGTTTGCTTAACACCTCTATTCCTAATGCTTCTTCAGCTGCACCAACCCAAAGGGCTAGGAAAGTTGCAGAAATATCAACCAGGTTGATGTTATCACCTCCAAAAAACTTGCTGCCTTTCACTTTCAGTTCATTTTCCAGAAATTGCAGTGCCTCATGAGCTTCTGCAACAGCTTGCTCCTCTCCATGGCTCGCAATAGCCTTGAATACTGCAGGAAGACACTGAAACATACCACATAACGTAATATCAATTATATTTAAATCATAAAAATCAAATGAAATGAAATTAGCAATGTTTTCAGAACCGACCGGACAACAAACCGGTTGTGTTGCCTGCTTGACCGGTCAGACAAACTTTAAAAATGGGAAAATTACCAAAATTGTCAAAGTTTACCAAAAAAAAATTCAAAAATATGGATGAAAATTAGCCTTCACCAAAGTAGTCACCTCTTCTTTCCTCCTATCAGCTGCCACATCAGCTTCGCCAACAGACAACTAAGATTTAGCCTACACTTCTTGGATAAAATAAAAACACCGACTAAGCCCGCGGTTTTGGTGAAATATAAAAACACCAGCTAAGGGGCTGTTTGGCTACCTCTGTAACAGTAATTGTTGAACCAGTAAGGGGTCTGATTGTGTAAGAGGTCTGACTGGGAAAGAGGCTCTGAACAAATAAGTGATGGGCCAGTAAGAGTACGTTGATGTGGTGGTAGGGGAGCTGGTAGTGGGTCGAGGAGGTGGTGCATGAGTGGCCGAGTGAAGGTAATGATCATAGGTGAAGGGAAAAATGAGTAAAATTTTCGTTCATCATCATTTTGAAACTTGATGGTTAAGAGGCTAGCTTCCTGAATCAGATACGTCGTTCTGATAAACCAAACACACTTAATACTGACTAATTCAGAGTAAACGCATTTTTTATGAAAAGCCTGCAATTTTGGTAAAAAGCGCGAGCTAAATCTAAAGCTTTTAGACATCTATTGAGGCTTATCCCACACTCTTAAGGACGCCTTAGAGTCAATATCTATTTCGAATAAAAAATTTTGGTCAACGTTAATAGTTTTGATAATTTTCTCTTTAATAATCGGATTACGACATTACGATCTCAATTCTACTAAACAGGAGCAGGACCAATCAAGTTACAAAACTGCTTAAGTACATCACCAATCAAGACTTGAACAATCATAATAACCAGTAGCATAATTAAAAACAACAACAAAATCATTATTCATTACCTTATCATCAATAACTTTGGCCCAAAATCGAGCCTGAGCCTTCTCGTAAGCATCCTGAGGCAAAATCGGAACTCCTTTCCACACTTCATCAATATACTCCACGATCACAAGAGACTCCGATATCGGATTCCCGTTGTGTACGAGCACCGGCACCTTCTTATAAACAGGATTGTATTTAAGTAAATCAGCACTCTTGTTGCTCAAATCTTCCGCAACAAATTCATACTTGATTTCCTTCAGATTCAGAGCAATAACCGCTCTGCAGACGAACGGACTTCCTGTAACTCCGTGCAACTTCACCTCATTCGCCATCTTTTTTATTAATAGTTAATATTAATAATTGGTTTAACCAGTGATTTAGGTTTGAGTTGATAGATGGTGATTTATGTGTGTGTATATATATAGGTGGTGAGTTGTGGGGAGGTTGTAATGGGACAAGTAAATTCTAGAGTTTTCGCGCTGTGGGTAGTTGTACGATGAAGTTGGAATTGATAGGCTTGGAGAGTGAATAGGATTCCGTATGATTGCACGGGGTGATTCCACACCAATTTAGACTATAGGTGTAGGGTATGGTGGGGTTTGGGTTGGGGCCTGAGTTGGGCATTGGTTGACACATTGAATGGGTGGCAGACGTGGGCTAAATCCACATTCAACACGGTATGGTGGGGCGGGGGTTTGGGGTGTGGGTTTGGTGGGCTTCGTGGGCTGACCCGCTAGGCTATTTTTAAAACAACAAATTTAATTTTTCTAATATTTTTAAATAAAGATAATTACAAAAAAAAAAAAAAAATTCCTAACTTTTATATTTGTTTTTTATCTCTTCTCTCAACGCTAAGACTAGTTCTAACTCGTCACCCTGTAGGTGATCAATCAGCTGGGATAAAATTTTCAAATCATCCCGTCTTTGTTTCAGGGCATCTCTAGCGGCACCTCTAGCTTCTTTGCTCCTTCGTATTTCGGCCCTTTGTTGTTGGAATACGTTGAATGTATCCAACTTGCATGAAATGTCATCCAACTGGTCGTTGTATATTCCCCTACGCGAGCCAGAACTCCCAGCTGAAGGCGATGCCGTATCAGATCTAGATTTTTGAGCACGCCTTCTTGAGGCATTTCTTCCATGCTCAGACCGGTTTGGGCTTGGCGAATCATCCAAAAGGTCCTCAAACTCTTGATCTCGTGCATCGGATTGGGCTTGGGATGAGGCCCTTGACCTTTTGGAAGACGAGTTAGTTTCGCTACCAATGGGGATAATCGCCCACTTTGGATGGAATTTACAAATCTCCCAACAATGCATGAAACGGAAGTAGGTCTTCATATTTGATTTGAATGTGACCACTGAATTTGTCAAAATGTCGGCTTCGGTTTCACCACTTTTAGGGTTTTACTTTACTTTATTTAAAAAACCACTAAATTTTGTAAGTTGGGTGCTTATCTCGCTCCACTTTGAGGATAAGCTATCGTTTTCACGATAAGTCTCCCTACCCATTTCTTCATGGAATAGTCTACTAACCGATTCCCACAGGGCGGTTCGATGTTGCGAATTTCCTATTTTAATAAAAAATTAATATATTACAAACTTATATAAAAAAATAACCATTCCATTAATAAAAACAAAGGTTAAGAATACCAAAAGTTGAATGTTGAGATTGTTCACATCAAGCCCTCGCCAATGCAACTTCTTCATTATAGACCCATTTTTGTTGTTTTCGTTTGGCGGTTTCAACTACTTTATCCTCCTCGGTTTTTTTTCTTATGACTTCTCTTTTTGATGGGTTTCAAAGCGGAAGGACCATCATTGGGTGGTTGAGTTTCGGGAACGGATTCGTTTTGTGAAACGTCGATGGAGGTTGGTGAAAGGTCGATGGGCGATTGTGAAAACGGGCTAGGTATCGAATCGTCGGTGTGTGGGAAGTTAGTAAATAA
Source organism: Helianthus annuus (assembly GCF_002127325.2). NCBI lineage: Eukaryota > Viridiplantae > Streptophyta > Magnoliopsida > Asterales > Asteraceae > Helianthus > Helianthus annuus. Next base: position 45,364,953 of record NC_035438.2, read on the forward strand.
ACGATTCCCGGTATACGATGCATAACCCGCCATGTCGGGCATAAGAGAGTGTATGAAAAATGGATGAGCTATTGGACGAGTGGGTGGTGGGCTAGGATTATTTTCTTGGAATCCATACGGGTTGCTCGGGTCATAAGGACGGTTGTAAGGATGCATTTTTTCGTTTTGTAGAAGGAGAATTGAAGATGTATAGAAGATGTGGTTGAATGTGGTAAAAAATGGAAGAAAAATGTGAGTTTTATAGTGAAAAAATGGAAGAAAAAATTAATTTTTTTTAATATAGTCGTTGGCCAACGGCTCTTTTCTTTTGGCCATACACAACCCGCCATGTCAGCTCCCTTCCCCCGCCCCACGCCCGACTTGAAACCCAAGCCCCAAGGGCCATGCCCCAACCCAAGCCCACCCGGGGTGGTGCCTTGGGCGTTTTCCCCCAACCCAAGCCCCATACTCCATGGCCTTATGTTTAGACGGACAAATATCATTATCACTGGTTTATTTGTCGCGTTAAATTCATTGTTGGGAAAAACACAATCATTTAAATCAGAACATTTGAAATCGTTGGAAGTAGCACACCACCAACTTCTTGCACCACATATAATTTAAACAACCCATAAGGATTTTTTCCGCGAGGTTGAAAACAAAAAGTAAGATCATAATCGTCAATTATATCAATAGGATCAATAAAGGTTGACATTTTATAAGATAATCGTGTGATATTTCAAAAACCACACAACTCACTAACATTTTTAAAAAAGGTATTATACGAAATTGTTGTAGGAGTTTCAAAGCCACGGCTAAATAAATCTGCTTGGACTACATATTCAAGCTTCCCGTCAACGACTTCCCACTTACCATCAGTGTAAACCACAAATTTAAGAGTCATATCGCTTGAAGGTAAAAGTTGAAGATAAAGTTCAGTTGACAGTAAAAATTGGAGATAAATTTTTATGGGTAATGGGTCCCCATAACTGAAAAACGTGTAAATAAATAAATTAGTGGGTTTTAGGTTAAAGCATCGGGAGACTCATCACAAGCGTCTATTTGTACGGAAACCTTCTTTTCATTCCTAAAGCGTCGCATTTGTACGGAACCTTGCCTTTTCAGAAGTGAGTGTGTCAACGACGCATGGGAAGCGTCGCAAAAGGCTTTCGAAGACTGACACACGGGATGCGTCAGGGACGTATGGGAAGCGTCGCAAAAGGACTTCTGAGACTGACACACGGGATGCGTCAGCGACGCATGGGAAGTGTCGGAAAAGGCTTCAATGCTGACACATGGATTGAGTCAGCGACGCATCGAAGGCGTCTGGAAGACGCATCAGAACTAGGGATCGGAGAGGTCTGAGCCAGGCGCTTGGGATGAAGCCTGACGCAAGCTGCTATGAATGCGTCCTGGAGACGCCTCCAAAGCGTCATCCTTCTAAATACCAATGCTTGAGCCACATGTCAATCAGAAACTGAAAGATGCAACAATGAGCTCTGCAGACGCAAAACGTACCTCGGGATCTGTGATGCGCTGTTCCAAGAGCACAAGAGGTGGCCATTTTCGCAAGTGGGTTTGGTCTTTGGCCATTCTCGTAATTTTCCCTTAATTATTTCTTTTCACTGTCTGGTTTGGTAGTCTTCACAAACAACAGTTGTCTTCTTTCTCTATCTAGGGTTACACCTCCGATCATACAACCAAGACAACCACCACCATAGAGTGCTGGGATCCAGATAGCTCACCCATATCCATCTGCTAACATTTACCTTCTTCTTAAAATGAAATGTTTGTGCCATCTTTATTATTTTCCTTCACACCTAGCTCCTTATCTCTCCGGCTTTTGACACATCCTGTGAAATCTTTTCTGGGTTTTGATTTCATGAAGAAGAGAAATCATGGATTCAAGGTTTTTCAATCTCCAATCTCAAGGATTTAGTCTCGCTATGGTCAACATTTTTAACGGCGACTCGCTCTGGCTAAATCTGATCGTGTGTTCGTGGGTTTAGAGAACAGACCGATAACCACTGCCATGAAGGGCAACCATTGCCATGGCTCCGGCAGCAGCGGTGTGATGTTTCATACAAGGTAAAGTGGCGGCGGCTAGGGTTTCTTAATGGTGGTTCAGATCCGGTTCTCGCTGAGACCTGACATGTTTTCTTTTCATTAATGTTATGTTGTGCTTAGCCCTTCTTTTCGTCTGAGCATGTTGTTTTTCCTTATTTTCCTTCATGTCAACAATCACCAATGAACACATCATTTATCCAAATACTGAAACTTTGTATGCTTTATTTTTAAAGATCAGATTTCATGATACGCTATAAGTGTTGAAGATCGGATTTCATATTATAATTACCTGAAATTAGATAACCACAAATTAAATCTTTACTTTGATTATTAGGCTTTTGTAACATGGATCATAAACGTTATAATAGAAGATCTATATAATCTTTGCTTTTTTTAAAGAAAACTTCATTAAAACCAACCAACCCATAAAACAGGGTGGCCAACAACACCAAACAGACACTTACATAATTACAAAGTTACACCAATCGGTCCATGACATGGACCTTTTTTTAGTTCAATTACAAAACCACAAAAACCCAATAGATATCATCTCACTGATTATGTCTTCAGCCCTAACTTGCTTGTTTTCGAACTTCAACTTGTTTCTAGCACACCAAATGCACCAACACCCAACATTCACAATGCCTTCGAACGCTTCCTTAGCTCCCCTTGAAGATTAACATGCTTGTGAAGCTCCAAAAGCTCTCTAAATGACTAGGTAAAGAAAGGCGTAACCTTGCACCACACCCTGACAAATTGCCACACTCGGGTAGCCATATTACAAGACGAAAAAAGTTGACAGACAATTTTTTCTCCCGGATTACAAAAAGGGCACAAGACGTCTTCGATGGCAATATTCTGACTTTTTAATGCCACAGTCGTATGGATACGACCCATCTCATCCCTCCAATTCATCACGTAGTTGTTGCTATGGTCCACTCCTCTCGCAATGAGACGTTTCATCGCCCCAACTGAGATTTCTTTATCCTCTTGCCCTATCCAAGTCCACCTGTCCCTATGCTGAGAAACAGTAACCAAATCCAAATTTCTCAATAGCCAGTTGAATTCAGTGACCTCTAAGAACGAGCACAAACCTCTGGACTATCTCCACGAAAAGGAAACTTCACCGTTAACCATCTTGATACGTTCTGCCATAGTATATCTTTTCTCCGCCTCTAGTTTAAAAATGTTAGGGTAAATCTCTTTCAATGGCTCATTATATAACCACGGGTCAAGCCAAAAGGAAATATCAAGACTGTTCCCTAGCTTGCCTTTAAAAAAATTTCGTAACGAAGTCTCTTCAATGATGTTTTTAGCAAAAGTTTTAGCAATGTTGTTCCATACCCCATTCACACTCGTTCTCTTTGAAAGAAAGTCCCAATTTAGTTCTACTTATATGAATCGCCTCAACCACCTTAACCCACAATTGATCTTTCTCCGTCTTGAACCGCCACCCCCATTTCGAAAGGAGAGCAACATTAATATTCTTTAATATACTCAATCTGATCCCCCCCTCGTCTTCTTTAGCAATAACGACCCTCTCCCACGCCACCCAATGCATTTTACTATTATCTCTCATCCCTCTCCACAAAAATCTTCTAATGAGCTTCTCCAAATCAATTTCATTTTTGAGGGGGCCTTATACAAAGAGAAATAATAGTTTGGGAAACTTTTAAGAACGGACTTAATAAGCATTATCCTCCCACTGATTGAGAGGGTGTTTGCCTTCCACGACGAAAGTCTAGCTTCAAAGATACCATATACCGGTTTCCAATTATTTATCCGATTCATATTAGCTCCTACCATCAACCCGAGATACTTGAAAGGAGGGACCCCTGACTTGCAACCCACCATACAATCTTTTTCGTTCACTTCCGCTAACTCCACTCCAATTCCATAAAGATTAGATTTAGCCATGTTGATTTTCAACCCCAAGCATATATAGAAAACTTGGAGAATCCTCACGACATTTGCTATGTCGTGAGGATTTTGCTTTGATTATTAGGACATTATGATACAACAAGATCAGCTTTGAATATATCTAAATCTAGAAGTGGGGATTGAGTAAGGTACAGAGGGAATCTTGATTTGAATTTCTAACCTTAAATATATTTAAAATGATGAAAATAAAAAAACCTAAAATTGACATAAACCTGTATCCTAATCAGGGAAACAACTATTTGATTATTTGGCAAGTTTTGATTATTATAATAGTCGATACTTAAAAATAACTAGGGCTGCAAACGAACCGAACGAACACGAACAAGACCTTGTTCATGTTCGTTTGTTAAAAACTATATGTGTTCGCAAAGCGTTCACGAACACTTATCGAACGAGATTTTATGTTTGTGTTTGTTTGTTAAGGAAATGAACTTATTCGTGTTCATTTGTGTTTGTTTGTTAATTTTAGGCAACGAACAAAAACGAACGTTGCCGAACACAAATGAGCACAAACTGGTATCTTGCAGTCTAAGCAGAACATGAAAAATAGGCAACGAACAAAGACTCAACATCAAAGATAATCACGCTCTCTGAGATCATCTACGGGCAGCAATAGTCCACAAAAGGCTCGTGATATGAAAAATGCTTTTGTTAAGCCAGTTAGTAATGGCAAATGTGAGAAATATGCATTTGACTGTTCTAACAAAGCTTTCGGAAAGACTGGTGAGATTTCTGAACAAGACTTGCATTCTAAGCAGAACATGAAAAATCAGAAGAAATCTCCATAACAAAAGGCCCCTGCAAACGACAAGTGTAAACATCCAAATTCATCATCATTTGCAAGAAATGTGCAACAAAAACAAGCACAGAAAGGACCGGTTCGTCCTTCAGGGCGTGCAAGAGCAAATCCAGCTGATCAGAATACTTTCTACGTGAAGAGACAAACATGCTTCAATTGCGGCATTGCTGGTCACATTGCTCGAAACTGCAAAAATCGTCCCTATGAACCATATTATGCTCAAAGTCAGAAGGTTACACCTAAGGATAACTATCATTTCAAGCCGATGAAGGTATCATCACCTAAGGCAATGAAGATTGTGAATCCCAAGGTTAAACCGTCTGATGGGGATTGGAACGCTGCTAAAAACAAACGCAAGGCTATTCAGGAACAAAAACGTGTTTCTAAAACTAACAAACCTGAATCAGCTAAAGTTGATCAACTGAAGGCAACAAACGTGTTTGTTAAGCCGAAACAAATTTGGAAACCCAAATGCAAAACGGCAACATCTCCAATCCTTGAGACAAAAGGGGACATGTGCTTGAAGGAAGTGTCTTACTTTGATGCTTCAGGAAATCCCAGGACCACGATGGCCTGGGCACCAATGTCTTACTAATCTCCTTATTTTTCAGGAACAACTAAGGAGGAGCTGTTGACAATCTCTGGTATGTTGATAGCGGTTGTTCTAGAGATAAACGGGTAAAATTTCACTATTGCAAAAAGTTCAAATTTTTTTACAGATGATATGTTTCCTTTGGAGGAGATAAAAGAACTAAGATAAGATCAACGCAAAAGGTACATTTTAAATTCAGTACTTTAATTTGGATATTGATTAGTCTTCAATCTGATGATAGAACGGTTTAGCAAAAATAATTTTTTCTCTCTTTCTTAGTTCATTATCTTTGTACATAAAGTGTCCTTTCTATGATAAATGGTAAATTTACGCATAAGTTTCATGTACAAATTTAGAGGGGGGGAGACATATATATAGTTTAGGGGGAGAAAACTCAGAAAATCCAAAAAGAGTTTGATGTATATATGCATTGTTTTAGGGGGAGAAAAATGAAAAAGCCAAAAAGAAAAATTGCATGATATGGGAAGTGAAATAAATGTTCGTGTTAAAGGGTTTGACTGACACATGTAAAGTGCCATAGCTGAAAAGACTAGGATCTACTGCGATATGTTGATAGGCTTGACGCTCAAAATGATAAAAGATACTAAGTGATATAAAGATAAAGAACTATGTGTCATGTGGGTAACATACCAACGGCGTATGATTTCATGGTCTTAATTATTGTGTTGATTGTTAGCCAACGTCTGAGGTTTCAGGTCTTTATATTGTTGAATCATCCAGGGATATATCTTGGCTCTCCTTCTGTTGCATCTAGATTATATGCAGACCTAGACACAGTCAGGATATCTTAAAAGATCCCAAGAGGACAAAAACCCTAAAGAATCAAATCTTAAAATGAGAAAATTCCCAATGCTCAAAGAGCCAAAAATCGTACCAAAATGGTATTTGCCCCACCCTCGTTGGACACAATCATTGGTCGCTCTGCTGTACGAAAGTACTGACCTGTCACCAATGGTCTAACGTTGTAAATCAAAAAGGATGATATTAGTATACTCACCTGTTATGAAGAATCGTTGTGCTTATCTTGATCGCGGGGTATGCCTTGGAATGGGACACACGGGTATAATAGTATAATATTACCTTAAGCATATCACGAAGTTGAAAAATTGAAAGCTGAGTGGTAAAGTTTAAGTGGACAAACTTATTGTCAATCGCATAGACCAGTTTGATTAGGCACGTGCTGAAAAGTGTTCCTTAGTCTGCCTGAAAACGAATTTTGATCCCATTGCAATTGTAATTGTATATTATGATAGTTGTTTATATTTTGAGTTTTTATTTGTCTTTAGTACTTAAAAATTAAAAAAAATCAAAAGTCAAAAATACAAAATCGTGTCTTGCTTTTCTATAAAACCAAAAATTCAAAAATAGAGTGTTTATTTTTTTCTTAAAATTAAAAATATAACCGTTCTTGAAGATTTGACTGATCATAAAAAGGTTGAAAGAATTTAAATTGTGAAATCTAAGTACAAGTACTTGGATGTACCTAGTGTTCATATGGTACTCTCCCTGTTGCATAAGAAATGTTTGCTTATAAATTTTTAAGCATGTGCAGAACTTGATTTAAATCAAGAAACAGGGGTTGTTGAAGATTAAGATGTCGTTAGTTGCTGAAGAAGCATGAAGCATCACAACAACAAGATGTACCTAAGTCGGAAGAACCAGATACGAATTGTCGTCTGACAGTGATAGTGCATCTGAAGAAGTACATGTGAACCTGCTTGAAAGAGAAAGACTGAAGAAGAAAAGAGGTGTTGAGAAACCTCCTCTAACATTCTTTTTAACAAGATTTTCAAGCAAAACTAATCGTGATCCTAGTATGAAACTAACCATAAGAGCTGAAGAAAGAGACCTAGTGCTAAGAGTTCAGAAGTCAAGAACTTCCACAACATCTGCAGCATAGCGACAATCATAGACTACGTTGAAGACGTTGCTGAATTCATGCTATGAAGACAATTTGATGGCATCAGTCTAGGGGGAGATTGTTAGGCCCTAAAGTGTGAGTCTGACGCATTAAATTAACACAACGGGTTATGGTTACGAACTGGGTCTTACCGGGTTAGTTTATATTAGGTTTTGGACCTTTATAGGTCACTTGGGCCAAGCTTTAGGCCATGTGGGCCAAGCAGGCCCCAGGGGAGCCCATGTAGGAAAGTGGGCTTTAGTAGGTAATATAAACAAGTTTTCAACTTGTTTTAGGGTTTGAGCCTCATTGTTACAGAATCGCTATAGAGCTAGAGAGAGAGGCGTTTTGATTGTAAAGAACACTTGTACTAGACGGTTTTGCTTATTCAAGTAATAGAATCGTGTGCAAGTGTTTAAAGTGATTCGGTATTGTTCTTCGTATTTATTGTTTTTCGGTTTTTCTTGAATCTCACCAAGTTTGGATTCCGCACAAACTTGGTGATTGTTTGATATCATTGAAAGATCCATTTTCGGGACTTATACTATGATTTTTGTTATATTTTTAAGTACTTTTCAGTCTTTTATCAAATTTTAAATTTATAAAACATGATATAACATTATCACTCTCTACAACACGCTAGGGCAAGTGCACCCATCGTTGGCGTAGTATAGTGATGGTAAGATACCGAGATCCTCCAAGGACACAAAAGCTTTTAATAACGGATTATCGTCAGCGCCTAATCGACCCAAGTTTTGAGAAAAGGTTTTTAACAAGTAAAAATAAAGAAAGAAACTAAAGAAATAAAAGAAACAAATAAACAAGAAAGAATCACTTGGTTCCAACTCATATTTTATGCATCGTTTGATGATTTCCGTGGTTTAGGTTTTTTAAGAGATTATCTTAGTTATAGTTGCATGTCCCTCTTTTGGAGGTGACGCTATCCTCAGCCATATTAGTCTGAGTCAGCAGGGATACAGTCCCGCAAGGGCAGAATATTGGAAGATAATTAAGTAAGTTATTAGTGCAAAATGTGGCATGTCTCTCTTTTGGAGGCAGCGCTACCCTCGACCATATTGGTCTGAGTCTGCAGGGATACAGTCCCGCAAGGCCAGTTTGAAGTTTTAGTAGTGGTTTATTTATAAGGGATTCAAGTCATTCTTACTTCCTCCGATTTGATGCTATATGCCTCAAAGGAAGTCCTAATAAGCTTGAATCAAGTCCTCGCAGGATCTATACACTGAACGAGGCAAGAATTTTACCCAAACCACCCTTCTAACCCCCTTCCAGGCAGTTAACACGCTTTATATAGACCGTAAAGACACGAATGAGTGAATCAACGAAACATGAAGAGATGATAGAATAAAATTCACTTTCAATATAAAAACGTATTTATTAAAGTCACAAATACATACCCAATTAAAAAGTAACCAAAGGTTGGAAATCAAAAGTAACACATAAAAGATTTTGTCTTCACCAAGTGATGTAAGAGATTAGCCAAGCATGGCCATAGTTTGATGAAAGCTCTTACTATCAATCTTGGATCCCGAGACTACTACCCACTTTAACTCCAACGGTTGTGGTGGAAGATGATGGTGTTGTGGTGGTGGAAGTGAGAGAAATGGTTTGCCAAGGAATGAGTTGCAATTGAACCAAGCACCTCTATTATAGCTGAAAACTGAAGGTTTACACGGCCCCGTGCCTGATAGGCACGACCCCGTGCCCTTCTCCTTATTTGTCTTCATTAAATGAGCTTGTCAGTCCAGATGCTCACACGGTCCCGTGTGTCAACAGCACGGCCCCGAGGCCATTGTACTTACTGTATGATCCAAGATTTGCAAATCTGAGAGTTGACCATGGCCCGTGTCCATGAGACACAGCCCCGTGTCCCTTGTCTGCTTTTGTTTGTCTTCTTCTTCATGGAATCTTGGGCGGGGCACGACCCCATGCCCGGCAGGCACAACCCGTGCTTAGCTTCTGATTTGTTGTTCTTTGTCTTGGGGTGAAGCTTGGAGGGTTGGTATATTATATCAACTTCCCTTATGTTGTATTTATGCTGGTGTTTGCCGTTAATTTGTTCCTTTTGTATTTTTAAGCTCTTTTAATCCCGAAAATCTAAAGTATACATAGAAACACACTTTTTCCAATATTAGTACTAAAAAGGGTTGTTTTTATACCTTATTTGATATAATTTATATGTTGCATTTGGTGCATATCACTAGCCAGGAAAGGCGAGGTCTAGACGTATCAAACAGAGGCGAGTGCCTTAATCTATGTGCATGCAAGGCGAGGCTTAGGCGCTTCAAACATAGGCGAACACCTGAATCTACATGCACGCGAGTGCTTGGTTATGTCCAGTCATTAATACTAATCCAAATTTTAAACTATGTCAGCTTTAGTTTTCTTATGGTTCCTTTTTTGACCCGTCTCTTCTTTTTAGTCATATATCTTTCCAAGTTCCTTTACATGATGCAGTGTGGGATAAAAAAAAAACTAATTTTTTTCTTAAGCTTGCACTTTTTGTGCATTTGTGGCTAGATGACAAGCTGGGCCTTTTTGCGTTTGGAGTGCGTCTTGACCTTTTAAGAAGTCTTGGGTTTCTTGAGTGCACCTTGACCTTTTGACCCACCTAGATGATAAGCATGATATGCTAATCCAAATGTTCAAACGTTATTGATTCAAAAAGTTGCAATGATCAAATCATCATTTCAAAACACAAATTGATAAACCCTTTGGGAACATTTCAAACTTACTAAATACTTTACATTTCGTGACAGAGGTTAAGTGCGGTTAAGTGCACTAGCGGGCACAACCATGGACTGGAAAGAAGCTTCAGTAAGTCCAAGTGCATACACCGCAAAGTGATTCTTGCAGTTAGATATACCGGTTAATACATATCCAAATGTATGTGTACTTCATATGTACATTCTATTCATTTCAACTTAATTCAACAATATTATGAGTTCAATATTGATCTTTTTGGATATTAGTTTAATTGTGTTTGAATGCTTCTTGGTCTTAGAGTCAATTCGCTAAAATGGGTCGATGGTACAACAAGTTGTCAGGTGTATATAAGAGGAAAACAGTCGGTCAAGGATCCAGAGCAGGTAATTCTATACCATTGAGGTTTATTGCATATATAATAATTGGAATGTGTTTCTTGAAATTAATGTTTGTGAGGTGCTTAGATAGTAACAATTAAATTGCCACAGAACACAGCTGCATTTTAAGGATAAAAACACTAATACTAACTATACACGTTCTAGGAAAGCGTACCTATGGTATATAGTATAGCCAAGTATTAATCTGTGGACACTAAGATCTATTAACCTATCTCTTTTGTAATATTTAACCTAAGTAACTCTTAAGAATAAGGAAAATTATAAATAACCTATTTGATTAAGTTGAGAAAACAGTGATAAAAAGATAACCTATTAGGTTCAAAATCATCTTATTACTTTTGTAAGACAGCTGATTATGGTTCTTATGAAAAACTCGCCCTTTTGGACACCAGTAATGAGGGTGTAGTGTTAAAAATCCATAGCCCCTATGGGTTAGCCCCATATTCCTAAATAAACAAGCTATAGACACACCCAATTATTCGGTTCTAAGTAACTAAGACATCTACTCATCCCTTATGATCTAAGAGTCTCTTATATTGCTACAACAACACAGATTAACGAACTAAGCGAATTACTATCCAGGTTACACAATTTAAAGCAAACCCTTATCTAGTTTCTAAACCTTTATAATCGGTTTCTTCCCGTAGGTGATCCGTATGCATTACCAATACCCAACGAAGTTTGTCCTTTGCCTACTAAGCATACAGCCCTAGACTAACGATCGATATATAGCCTAAAGATAAATGATGCAGATCTAACATGCATAACCTCATAGAAAGACCTAAATCATCCATGCAAACTCAATTAAACATCGATACTCAACATATAGATTACACTATCACAAGTTCATAAGCAAACCTTACTAAAAAGACACTTTCATAACAAAATCAACCAAGTTAATGCAAAATAACAAGAATCATCCTACCCTAACCGGCTATTACGTGGTTAGCTACTCATAGTACCAAACAAAGCTAAAGAATTCATTGAATACATGACAAACAATCACAGGAAATTATAATACGAAGGGTGCTAACTTAGTAAGGAACAATTGTCCTCCTGTACGTTAATCTTCCTTGAATCCTTTGCCGAATCTCCGATCTTGAATCCCGTGAACTTCAACAACCCTTTTTCTCTTCTCTTCTCTTTTTTCGTCCAAACTTAGGGTTCTATGACATCTCTATCTTTATATACTTCCCGTTTGTAAGTTGGGTGGTTTACAACCCGTATACCCTAACCCGGCTTATAGCCCGTAAATAAGGGAAAATTATTGTTATTGATCTAGGGTTTCCACTGAGTACGTCGGTGTCTTGCCTTGGGGCTCACGACTCGTACTCGCTTTCCAGGCTGCCTTGGGCCTGCCTTCTGTACATCTTCAGTAATCTTCAGTTCTGGCTCGTAAATCTTTTATTTCACTTAGGGGTCTGTAAAATACTCATAAACAAACATTTAAACTATTCCAAACAGTATTTACAACAAACAATTATTAAAATGACGGTTTTTATGCTATAATATTATGTTGTCTTTCAGACACATCAATTTGTTTATGTATGATCTTTAAATTTGAAGGAAGAAAAGCTAAGGGGAAGACCAGGCAAACGAAAATTGAAACAGCCACGTCTTGCCACGTCTCTTTGCTTGCTCTATGTAAAACTTATGATGAGCATTGATGTATTATGTGCTTAGGGAAGTAGTTAGGGCGAAGTTGGTGTACTATTCCTTTTTGTTTCTCCTTATAATTATCCTCTGGTACATAGCAGTTTCACTTAAAATCTTATAAATATATGGAGTGTATGTGTCACACCCCCAAAATCCACACGCGGAGTATCACCGCTTGGGAGCGTGACTGACCAGGATCAAGCCACCAATCATATTGAACATGTAATTAATATTAAGTAAGATAAATGTAAACCATCCATTCAATACGACAGGTGTTCAAAACATAACCATAGTTTTAAAATGTAGCGGAAGCATAGTAAATAAACCAACAATAGTTAATAGTTTCAAATGTCATAATAGTTCAACGTAGAAACCACGATCCTTGCCCACAACGACCCGCTTCTCCAGTGCAAGCTCCAAGTACCTAACGATCTGCAAGGCATGTAACAGAATGATCAACAAACTAGTTGAGCGAGTTCACAGAAAGTAAATGCGTAATAGTAAGTTCGTATGTAACAGGTGGCTCTACTGGGCCGTTAGTACGTTCTATTGGTGGGGGCTTCCCATGTTGTATAACCACTAGACTATTCGTATCGATAAGTATCCTTCACAACCGAGGATAGTGATCAGTATAAGTATCCTGCACATCCGAGGATAGTGATCAGTATAAGTATCCTTCACAACCGAGGATAGTGATCAGTATAAGTATCCTTCACATCCGAGGATAGTGATCAGTATAAGTATCCTTCACAACCGAGGATAGTGATCAGTATAAGTATCCTTCACATCCGAGGATAGTAATATGGTAGTCTAGTCATAGTGTCAGTAGTGTATCTATTCAACCTTATCCTTTCAATCCCATTCCCAACACCCCGGGAATCCCATGCCTTGGTAAGAGTGTGAACTCACCTTGGTTTGCTCGGTATGCTAGGTTATGCACTCACAAGTAATTAATCACGTCCGAAAATCTGGATTACGGAATGAAATCCTTCGAACAGAGAATGGGTCTGCTATGCCGTCACACACACACAAGGGAACTAGGGTTTTTTTTGAAACTAACTGTCGACTTTCATGCATTCACGTATATAAACGTTTCACAGGAATGGGCCAAGCCCATTAGAAAGACTGGGCCGAAAGATGTCGAAGGATAGAGTCCTTGGTCGAAGGATATGTTTCGAGATCCTTCGAACCGAAAGTTGATCCTTCGAATCGAAGGATATGTTTCGAGATCCTTCGAACTGTATGTCATGTTTCGTGATCTAGACTAAGTGTTTTAATAATAATTCTAATATTATTTTCTACCACAGCAAGTAATCACATATAGGCAAAACGACAATACGTTTCATTAAAACACAACGCGTACAATTTCAAGTCCACAATCCAAACAACTAAACAGTCAAAGTCAACGCGCATTTAATGCGAAAGTGAAAGTCAGAAACTCGAGTTGTCACATTATCCCCAACTTAAAAGAAATTTCGTCCCGAAATTTGGTACGCACTCACTGAGGAAGCTAGGTAAGTTACATCGTTCACTGGTTTTCCTGGGGTGTCACATCATCCCCCCGTTGATTTGGAATTTCGTCCCGAAATTCAGTAGTAGTAGCTTCAGCCTCAGAAGTGGATGCATTGGTTTCGAATAGCTGGGGGTACTTTTCTTTCATCTGGTCTTCGCGTTCCCAGGTATACTCTGGGCCACGCTGGGAGTTCCAACGAACTCGAACAAGAGGGATTCTCTTGTGTTTGAGGACCTTAACATCCCGGTCCGTGATTTCAACTGGTTCCTCGACGAACTGCAACCGCTCGTCGATAGTGAGTTCCTTAAAAGGAACTATAAGGGTCTCATCTGAAAGGCATTTCTTCAGATTCGACACGTGAAATACATTGTGAACTGCACCGAGTTCAGCTGGTAGGTTTAATCTGTAGGCTACTTTGCCAATCTTTTCTAAGATTTCGAATGGTCCGACGTACCGCGGATTCAGTTTGCCTCGTTTACCAAATCGAACCACACCCTTCCAGGGTGAAACTTTCAATAAAACCCGGTCCCCGACCTCAAATTCCAATGGCTTTCTACGCTTGTCCGCGTAGGCTTTCTGACGGTCGCGTGCTGCCGCCATGCGTTGTCGTATCTGTGCAATCTTTTCTGTGGCGTCCACTACAATCTCTGGACCCGTAATTTGACTATCCCCCACCTCTGCCCAACAGAGAGGTGACCGGCATTTACGTCCGTACAATGCCTCAAATGGAGCGGCTTGAATGCTGGTGTGGTAACTGTTATTGTATGAAAACTCCACTAAAGGGAGGTGCTTTTCCCAGCCGTTACCGAAATCGATGACACACGCTCGAAGCATGTCTTCTAGGGTTTGGATAGTTCGCTCAGACTGCCCATCCGTCTGAGGATGATATGCTGTGCTCATGTCTAAACGTGAGCCGAAGGATTTGTGCATCGCTTGCCAAAGCTCTGACGTGAATCGTGCATCGCGATCCGAAATAATAGAGGTGGGCACTCCGTGCCTCGAAACAACTTCTTTCAAGTAGATGTCTGCTAAGGTAGAAAACTTATCCGTTTCTTTGATAGCCAAGAAGTGAGCAGACTTTGTGAGTCGATCAACGATCACCCAGATAGTGTCATTCCCACGCTGGGATCTAGGTAAGCCCGTAACGAAATCCATGGAAATTTCTTCCCATTTCCACTGTGGTATCCTGGGCTGTTGAAGTAAGCCTGCTGGTTTCTGATATTCAACCTTGACTCTCGCACAGGTTAAGCATTTTCCAACGTACGTAGCGATGTGAGCCTTCATACTAGGCCACCAATAAGTAGTGCTGATGTCGTGGTACATTTTATCCGACCCTGGATGTACCGAATAGCGAGACTTGTGAGCTTCATCCATTACAAGTTCGCGTAAACCGCCATAAAGTGGGACCCAAATACGCCCCGTTACATAGTAGGCGCCGTCTTCCTTTTGTTCCATGCGTTGCCTTGAGCCGCGTAAGGCTTCAGCTTTGACGTTTTCGGGTTTCAGAGCTTCCATCTGAGCAGCTCGTATCTGAGAGGGAAGACTAGACTGAATAGTAAGCTGTAGCGCTCGCACGCGCTTCGGTAGAGTGTCTTTCCGACTGAGGGCATCAGCCACAACATTGGCCTTGCCTGGATGGTACTTGATGGCGCATTCATAGTCGTTTAGAAGTTCAACCCATCTCCGTTGACGCATATTCAAATCCTTTTGCTTAAGAATATGCTCGAGACTCCTGTGATCGGTGTAAATCGTGCACCTGGTACCGTACAGGTAGTGTCGCCATATCTTAAGCGCGAAAACAACAGCTCCCAGCTCTAGATCGTGCGTCGTGTAGTTCCGTTCATGAACCTTGAGTTGCCGCGAAGCGTAGGCAATAACTTTATCCCGCTGCATCAATACACAACCAAGCCCCTGTATCGATGCGTCACAATAAACCACGAAGTCATCCGTGCCCTCTGGCAATGAAAGAATAGGTGCGCTGCAAAGCCTATCCTTTAAGTACTGAAAAGCGGTCTCTTGCGTATTACCCCATCTGTAAACGACACCTTTCTGTGTTAGCATAGTAAGTGGTTGCGCGATCTTAGAGAAGTCTTTAATAAATCGCCTGTAGTAACCCGCCAAACCCAAGAATTGGCGTATTTCTGTCGGTGTACGTGGTGCTGGCCAGTTTCTGATCGAATCAACCTTGGATGGATCGACATGAATCCCATCCTTGTTCACCACATGGCCTAAGAAGTGGACTTCACGAAGCCAGAAGTCGCATTTTGAAAACTTTGCGTACAGTTGCTCCTTTCGAAGAAGTTCCAAAATAAGACGTAAGTGCTGCTCGTGTTCCTCCTGACTCTTGGAGTAAATCAGGATGTCGTCGATGAAAACAATGACGAACTTGTCGAGATAGGGTTTGCACACCCTGTTCATAAGATCCATGAAGACTGCAGGCGCGTTCGTAAGCCCGAATGGCATGACAAGAAACTCGTAATGACCGTAGCGAGTTCTGAAAGCGGTTTTGGAGACGTCCTCATCCCGGACTCTCAGTTGATGATACCCTGACCTTAAATCAATCTTGGAATAGTAACACGACCCTTGCAACTGGTCGAATAAGTCATCTATGCGCGGAAGAGGATAACGGTTCTTCACCGTCACCTTATTGAGTTCGCGGTAGTCGATGCACATCCTGAACGTACCGTCTTTCTTCTTCACAAATAACACTGGAGCTCCCCAAGGCGAAGAGCTTGGACGAATAAAGCCCTTTTCCAAGAGCTCTTGTAGCTGCTTCGACAGTTCTTCCAGTTCGGTTGGAGCTAAACGATACGGTGCGCGGGCTATTGGTGCTGCTCCAGGAGCTAACTCAATCTGAAACTCGACTTGACGATGAGGAGGTAAACCAGGTAAATCTTCAGGAAACACTTGAGGAAAATCACGCACAACTGGTATATCCTCCAGCTTCTTTTCCTTTGCTGATGCGTCAGTGACAAGTGCCAGAATGGCAGTATGTCCCTTTCGTAAACATTTCTGCGCCTTTAAGAAAGAGATGATGCCAACCACAGCACCACTCTTGTCACCTTGTACTTCGAGAGGTTCCTGACTGGAGCGAGGAATACGAATAACTTTTTCCTTGCATAAGATCTCCGCGTGATGTTGGGATAACCAATCCATACCGATGACGACGTCGAAACTACCCAAAACTATGGGTATGAGATCAATCGAGAAAGTCTGACCCGCTAGAACAATACTACAACCCTTGACTACCTGTGCGGCTTCTACACTTTTACCATTGGCTAGTTCTACGACGTGTTTGGTGTCTAGGGGCGTTGGTGTACGTTTTAATAATTTACTCATTTTCAATGACATATAGCTTGTATCAGCACCCGAATCAAATAAGACAGTAACATAAATATCGTCGAGAAGAAACTTACCCATAACCACATTGGGATCATTCACTGCATCTCCTCGACCCAACACAAAAGCACGACCACGAGCTTCATTGCCGTTGTTGTTGTTGTTTCCCCCGTTGTTGTTGTTACCATTACCCTGATTGTTGTTACGGTTGTTGTTGTTCTGGTTTCTGTTCAGCTGAGGGCAATGCCTTTTGAAGTGACCCTCTGCACCGCAATGAAAGCACCCTTTGTTACCCTGCTGCTGATTCTGCTGTGCCTGGGGTTGCTGCTGATTCTGGTTTGCAGGTCGAGCGCTTCTACAATCTTTGGCCTCATGACCCATCTTGAGGCATCTTTGACAACGAACCTTATTACACTGGCCACTGTGATGTTTGTTGCAGGTGTTACACTTTGGAAGGTTTCCTCGATACCCTCCCTGTCTGTGGCTGCCTGAGGAGTGTTGACTGGGACTCTGGTAACTGTCTGTCTTTCGCTGTTGAGCTTGCGACTGCACTGAAGCTGATCCCTTGCTAGAATCCCCATCCCATTTTCTCTTACTTTCACTGGAAGTAGCAAGTGTAGTAGAAGCAGTAGCGGTAGCAGTAGCACTGATACGCTTAGGCAGTTTATTCTGATCCACTGCCTGATCGGTGATGCGATGAGCGAGACGCTGGATTTCCTGGATGTTGTTGAGGTTAGCCGAGGTAACGTGGCTCTGTATTTCTGGTGCCAAACCTTTGAGATACAACTCAATTCGCTTGTATGGAGGGTCCACCATAGTTGGACATAACACAGCCAACTCATTCGATCTCTTGGTGTAAGCTTCGATTTCCGAACCAACCATTTTCAAGTTATACAACTCGTCCTCCAACTTGTGAATGTCTTCTCTAGTGCAGTATTCCCTCTTGATCAGTTCTTTGAAATCATTCCAGGGTGTGGCGTTAGCAGCTGCCAACCCTAAGATCTGCACTTGTGCGTTCCACCAAGTGAGCGCAATCCCTTCAAGTGTGCCAGTGGCGAACTTCACCCTGCGAGCCTCAGGGCATTCACACATTTCGAAAACCGACTCGAGCTTTTCAAACCAGTGGAGGAGTCCAACTGCTCCCTCCGTGCCACTGAACGAGCTAGGACGACAATCCATGAAATTCTTGAAGGTGCACCCAGGTTGTTGCTGAGCGGGTTGACCTATTGTGTACGAATAGGGCAAAGTTAAGTACGAGAATTAATGTAGGATCTAAAGATCCTAGTGTCTATACTGCAGGGTATACTACCTGCTTGGGCGGCTGCAACTGCCGCAGCAACGAGAGCCTCTAGCTGGGCTTGAGTCATGGTAATTCGTGCGGCCATTGATCTTCACATCAAAGGCAACATAAGTGAGAAAGGTTCGCGAATAGTGCGATGACAGAAGAGTGTAAGCACATAAGTATTCTCATGCAATGACAAGTTGTGAGCAAGGTAATGTAAGCATACTACGAGCAAAGTTCTATGCAAATTCTAGCATGTAGGCAATAAACATAAACCTTATTACCTAGGAAGTTGAGTCTTGCACGTGGAGCGAAGCGTCGTTGTGGATCGTTGAGAGCACTGTTCTGGTTATAGTCTGGTTTTAATAAAAACGTTTTCCCATATTAAAACCAAGTTCTCTATAACCAATGGCTCTGATACCAATCTGTCACACCCCCAAAATCCACACGCGGAGTATCACCGCTTGGGAGCGTGACTGACCAGGATCAAGCCACCAATCATATTGAACATGTAATTAATATTAAGTAAGATAAATGTAAACCATCCATTCAATACGACAGGTGTTCAAAACATAACCATAGTTTTAAAATGTAGCGGAAGCATAGTAAATAAACCAACAATAGTTAATAGTTTCAAATGTCATAATAGTTCAACGTAGAAACCACGATCCTTGCCCACAACGACCCGCTTCTCCAGTGCAAGCTCCAAGTACCTAACGATCTGCAAGGCATGTAACAGAATGATCAACAAACTAGTTGAGCGAGTTCACAGAAAGTAAATGCGTAATAGTAAGTTCGTATGTAACAGGTGGCTCTACTGGGCCGTTAGTACGTTCTATTGGTGGGGGCTTCCCATGTTGTATAACCACTAGACTATTCGTATCGATAAGTATCCTTCACAACCGAGGATAGTGATCAGTATAAGTATCCTGCACATCCGAGGATAGTGATCAGTATAAGTATCCTTCACAACCGAGGATAGTGATCAGTATAAGTATCCTTCACATCCGAGGATAGTGATCAGTATAAGTATCCTTCACAACCGAGGATAGTGATCAGTATAAGTATCCTTCACATCCGAGGATAGTAATATGGTAGTCTAGTCATAGTGTCAGTAGTGTATCTATTCAACCTTATCCTTTCAATCCCATTCCCAACACCCCGGGAATCCCATGCCTTGGTAAGAGTGTGAACTCACCTTGGTTTGCTCGGTATGCTAGGTTATGCACTCACAAGTAATTAATCACGTCCGAAAATCTGGATTACGGAATGAAATCCTTCGAACAGAGAATGGGTCTGCTATGCCGTCACACACACACAAGGGAACTAGGGTTTTTTTTGAAACTAACTGTCGACTTTCATGCATTCACGTATATAAACGTTTCACAGGAATGGGCCAAGCCCATTAGAAAGACTGGGCCGAAAGATGTCGAAGGATAGAGTCCTTGGTCGAAGGATATGTTTCGAGATCCTTCGAACCGAAAGTTGATCCTTCGAATCGAAGGATATGTTTCGAGATCCTTCGAACTGTATGTCATGTTTCGTGATCTAGACTAAGTGTTTTAATAATAATTCTAATATTATTTTCTACCACAGCAAGTAATCACATATAGGCAAAACGACAATACGTTTCATTAAAACACAACGCGTACAATTTCAAGTCCACAATCCAAACAACTAAACAGTCAAAGTCAACGCGCATTTAATGCGAAAGTGAAAGTCAGAAACTCGAGTTGTCACATTATCCCCAACTTAAAAGAAATTTCGTCCCGAAATTTGGTACGCACTCACTGAGGAAGCTAGGTAAGTTACATCGTTCACTGGTTTTCCTGGGGTGTCACAGTATGTATTAAGACTGTTAACGACTATAATTCCGCTAACTACAAACAACTTAGGTGACGTCGTCACAATGCGCGACATCGGGTAACAACATAGTTTAACTGATAAAGAGAAAACACTAACAAAAACAAAATTAGCCTAAGTGTTTGGGGCACTTCCTTTTAATCTCGGGATGATCACTAGAATAGACATGTTAACATTTAAAATTAAAGAGAGAGTTGAATGTCTGGTTGGTCCACGTGGTTTGCAAATATTGCAGACTTGGTTCCAGTGGTTTACTAATTACAGAGTTGTTTCTAGTGGTTGCAAATTTTGCACTCGGTGATCCTTATCACTAACCCAAGTTATGCCAAAAATACCTTTGGTTATAACCAGATTTTTAGACTAAGTTAGGCAATGTGATCAAAATGGCAAGAAAATGGAAAAGTCAGGGATCCAGAGGAGAAAAAAACTATTTGGACCAAAATGGCAATTTGGACCAAACCTCAGGGACTAAAATAGCAATTTACTCTAAAATAAATTAAAACCACTTATTATTATTCTTAAATCTATCTTTTATATTAAAGCAAAATAAGTTTGACCATTTGACCAATATGTGGCATTGCTGACAAGCTAGGAAATTGAGAATTGAGCGGCAATACTTTTCTCCTCTTTTCCTTTCACGCTAATAGTTTTCTTCCCCTTTCAGCCGTTCTGCTTTCTTCCTAAAACCCTAATCGTGTTCCTTCATCATCTACGATCCTAATCTCTGTCGTTCTTATTCATAAAACAATCAGGTTAGCGGTCTTTCAATTTTTTGTGTTCTTCAGTTATTGAATCTATTTAATTTCGTATCATATCATCGTCTTTTCAAATCGAGGGCTAAGTGATAGGTAATTTCACTATTTATTGCAAAACAGAGGGCATATAGGGTTTTGCAGATTGAGTAGTGATTTGGGGGTTTATTCAGAATGTCCTTCCATCTTTCTTTTGTCAACCAAAAACTATCGTCACTAATCTTGAGTACATGTGTTTCGTCGAAGGCTCAGTTACATGGTGGTGAGACGGTGCATATGGTGGTGGTTATGATGAAGAAGGTTGATACAGTGGAAGCCTTAACGGTGATTACAGAGGTGGTGGTTTTTAATCATCATATTTCGTCGAAAGCTCAGTTACATGTTGAATCAAGAAGCGAACATCAACAATCATCATCATGTAAGTGAATATTTGATTGAATCTGTATTGTTGTTGATTGTTTGCTTGAAAATATTTTCAGTGGTGTTTCTTGTTACGATGAGAAAGGTTGTCTTGGTGTGTATCGATTTGATACGTTTTTAATTAGATTTAGGTTATATGTTATATTCATGTGGTTTTTATATTGTTGACTCAATTGTTGTATTTTTGTAAAGATTATAAGCCTACTGATGTTCACATCTTTATCATGCGTATTAACTTTGTTTACTATAGTGTTGACTGTTGACATCTTTGTTATGCATGTTAAGTTTGTTTTACCATAGTACCAATCTAAGATGACCTTGAATGAGCTTCATGGTGAGCATATGCTGCAGTTGACTACGCTTGCGACCTTAAATTGACATAATGAATGATCAACCTGGTGGTTTTCTCCTTTAAATTTGTGATTGGTGTTGGCATGATTTTCGTGTTGACATATGTTACTTTGCTTTTAGTTTATGTTAGTTGACGTTTAAGGCTTTCTTCACTTTTTTAGATAGATTGTATATTGTGGATTTGTAGTTTTGGTTTCATTAGTTGTCCACATGTGGATAGGATGAGCTTTGGCTTTCGGGTTAATATGGATCTTCCTGATAGTGTTTTTCGTATCACTTGACGATTATTATTTTGCTGATGACCAGGTCATCTATAACAGGTTGACTTGGTGGGAACAATTCTAATTTACTCAACACCATATCAAAATAATCTTGATAAGTTGATTTTTTTTTTTTTTTTTGCTTCAGGTATGTATTTGGTTTATTTGTAGGCAAGAATGTCTTATTTGGCACCTACGCTTATGCATACAAAAATGGTTGAATTTTTGCTATTTGATTTGGATAAAAATAAAGCTAACCAAAAAATGGTTGAACCGCGACATTAAGCAGCCAGAAAAGGGCAACGGATTAGATGGCAGTGTTTTGTGTTTGGGGAATGGTTTCGGGACAAAGTCAAGGCGCACAGAGCAGCGATGATACGTGATATTTCTGGCAGCCAAGTTGGCTGTATTAGGCGCCTGAAATCGGTGGCCAAAAGGTACCGAATAGTAGCGGGTTTGGGCTGCCAAAGCAGACCGCACATGGGACAATAATGCTGGGTGTTTCACATATGGTTTGTGGCCGATAGTAGTGTAAGAATCATATGTCCGTAAACAGATTTGAGGAAAACGATCAAGGTGTGATTGGAGGCTGTCACAAAACTTATAAGAGGTGATTTTAAGGCTGATAAACCAAGGACAGGGCTATAGGGGCTGCCGGTGTCAGTTGCAAGCACCAGTGAATGACGGCTTGGGGGTTTTGGTCGAAACAAGCATGTGGAAATCTAGCCAAGTGTGTATACACTTGAGGTGAGTTCATAACCCCTCTTTTCTAATTGTTTTTAAATATTATTGCGACTGATCATGTAAAAAGAGTTAATTGTCTCGGAAGGGATTATTAAATCGTATATTGACGGTTATAATGTAAGTAGCTGAATGTCCCATTTAGGTGACCTCCAGTGTTGTTTTGAATAGGATTGAAAGGGATATGTTCTAATGATTTAATTAACCATATAAAATATTTATGTGTTTTAGGGATGATTGTGAGCTGAGTTGAAAGAGGTCAAAGGTGATGTGTTTCAAGGTGACGACGACTACCCACTTAAAGCATGCCACCCACTGATGTTACATGTGTTCTTCAAATTCTTAGAGGTATATATATGCTCTCATAGTGAAATTATATATGTATTAAGATGATCAGTTGAAGTACATCTGTTTTCTTGATAATAAAGTGTGGATTTTTTCCAAGAAAGCCCTTTCACCAATGGCAATTGTTGTGCTTTTAAATGTTACTTTTTCGCTTTCACTTGAACTTTGAGTTAAATATCATGTATTAATAGTTTTCTTATGGTTTTGATTGGTTTTTTATCGGTTTGGTTCAAGTTTAAAGCGGGTTCAAATGAGAGGAATACAAACCAGTTAAAAACCTACGGGTTGTACCAGCTTTGAACCGGTTCTATGTATACCAACTACAAACCGGTTTCTGTTCCGGTTGGTTAGCCGGTTTCAGTTTTCAAACCGGATTGAATGTGCATCTTTACACTCCTCTGCTACCACACTACACCAACACCCAAACATACCAGCTTCCAGAAACCGCTCATTCATCGTAAATTTTTTACAAGGTTCTTGCTGCTTCCTTCTTATCAACGATTTCAAAAGCTATTTCACCCCTTCTTTTTCTTCTTGGTGCTTTTAGTGATTGTTATTGTCATTCCTCAATTTATAAAAAATACTAATTAAGGGGTTATGTAAAATCAGGTTGTTGATAAGGATCAAGAGAGTGGTTCTGCCAATTCTAGGTCTAAGGTCAACGATGGTCGATGAGTAAATAACTAACCATGTATGTTTCTATAGATCGAAAATAAACTCATGTTATTCAAAATTGTTTGGTTTAATTTTACAGTGATTATGACAATTATGTTTTTTTTTTTTTGTTTGTTTTGTATTATAGTAGGATGAAGATGTGATTGCTTGCATATAAACAAGGGTTTCAGATGAACTAATACATGGTGTTCTCGTATATAAATAAATAACGATTTGTGATTTTTTTATTCGATTTTTTCAGTTCAATGTTATAATTTAATATTTTTATAAGTAATGGAATTTTTTCTTTCACTTCAAACGTGTCATTTAAATAAAGCGTCGGTTTGGTCTGGTTAAGAAGGTTACATGTAGAGTTAGTTACTTCGTTTATTTTTTTAATTAAGAAATAAGTTTACCTCATGTATTCTTTATTTCTTTATATTTACAAACCGAGAGATAGTATTGTTGATGCTCCTTTAGTCTTTCTCATAAGAGTAATGTAGCTATTGTAGTTGCTTTTAAATTGTGCCATGTAGCTTTTAATTTTACAGCTCAACTTTCATCTTAATAAATATATATTTGGTACACAGGTATAGAGAGAACGTAGCCACCACTGCTCAGCAAACGATGAAACGAAGAATTGCTGATGCACTCCCTCTAACCGGTAAGACACTACTCGGTTGCCGATCTTTCTTCCATGTGGATTTCCTCCGTTTGTTTGACGCCGATGATCTATGTTGATGAAGCCGTTGTCAATTTCGATGCTTTTGGTATATATAAAGTTGTTTATAAAGAGATCTTCAAATGAGTTGTTATTTTTTTCCCTATTCATGTATTTCAATTATTTCGTGTACTTTCTAACATTTTTGTTAATATTTCAACTTATATAAAATTATAATTTTTACTTCACAATTTTAAAGGACTTAGTTTTCCTATTTAGCCACCCTTGTAACACACGAGTACCTAGACTAGTAATTACTATAAAGTGAGTTAAATTTTAAATTTAACTAGTTGTTTTCCATCCGCGCGTTGCGGCGGGGACCCAATGACTGTAAAACGTGTGTCAGTAACGGCAAGCAGATACTGAATATCAAAACATAAATAAAATGTCGTGAAAAAAATAGTCACTCCGTCCTAAAAAAAAGCGATTTTAAATAACATAATATATAATAATAGGACCCACGCGTCCTACACGTGGAAAATTCGGTTGTTTTCAGTTCAGTTATTACGATGCTAACACGATAAAATATGGATGAGCTCGGTACCGGTAATGGCACCGAAAGTACCGATCCGGAAAATTATCGAAATTAGGTACCGGCACCGAAAATGCTCGGTACGATACAATATGGTATTTGAAGGTAAAAATCAATAAATACAGGTATGGTTAATTTACATGATTAACCATACCGGTTTGATTACATGATTTGATACGATTTGCTCATCAATAATCTAAATATCTAAGTTAATTTACATGCTACAATTTATTTATTACAGAAAAAGACAAAAAATAAAGCAAAATAGTTGTTGTGTATACAAAACCTCATTCAAACGAAATATAGTTTACTTACTGTGTGTATGAAAAGTAATTTAAACAGTGCAATTACTTGCATTGCTACGTTACTACAAGATTTGATGAGCTCAGTACCAATCGGTACCGAAAATACCGTTACCGAAATCTCCAAAAGTGGGTACCGGTACCGAATATAACTGGTACGGTACGGCTCGGTACCGGTCGGTACTGGTACGGCACCGGTATTTGAGGGTAAAAACCGATGAATACCGGTGCCGAAGCGGCACCAAAAATACACCCGGTTTGGTAAATTTGATACCGGTACTGATACCCAATACCATTTACTCATTCGTTAGTTGATGTTGTACTAATTCAATTATATTTTTATTAGTATATATGTTACTGTTCATTCAGTTGAGTTTTTAATATACAGGTAATATACAGGTAATTTTTATTAGTATATATGTTACTGTTCATTCAGTTGAGTTTTTAATATACTTTTTTAATTTTTAATTTTAATTTTTAATTTAATTTTTAATATACAGGTAATATGATATGATTCTACATATCGTTAATACACGTCAATAGTCACAACACCCTTCTACACTGTGAGACGGGCTACTCTGGCCCCTACTCGTCCCACCAATTTGCCCCCACAACACGGCCCGTCACAGGCACGAGGTAGATCTAGTCTTATTCATAATAAACAAGTAAAGAATAAAATAAAAAAACAAAAGATAACTTTGAATTATCAATTTCAACAACGTAACAAAACAAGTAAACAACCAAAAACTTACATACTAGTATACTACATCTTAATTGACAAACCAGCTCCTAGAAGCTGCTTATTGACACATCAATGAACAGAAGAAACACACCAACTTCATAACCATAATTCACCAACATATTACGCCTTACCAAACCGCTTCTTAAAGAAAGCAACTATGTTTTCTCTTGGAGGTAAGCTATCCTTCACAGCTTGACAGTTAACATAGTTATCACTCCATTCGGTTAACTTTGGAAACTTGTCTTTGGGCAACAGCTCTATTCCTAATGCTTCTTCAGCTGCTCCAACCCAAAAGGCTACGAAAGTTGCAGAAATATCAACCAGGTTGATGTTATCACCTCCAAAATACTTGCTGCCTTTCACTTTCAATTCATTTTCCAGAAATTGAAATGCTTCATGAGCTTCTCCAACAGCTTGCTCCTCTCCATGGCTGCTAACAGCCTTAAATACTGCAGGAAAACACTGAAACATACCCCATAATGTAATATCAGTTATAGTTAAATCGTAAGAAAATATCAAATGTAACAAAATTGACAATGCTATTAGAATCAGACCAGATACCGGTCGCATCACCTGCACTACTGGTCCGATGGGATTTATAAATGGGAATATTACTAAAATAGTCAAAGTTGTAAAAAAAAATCAAAAATAGACATGAAGATTAGCCTTCACCAAAGTTATTACCCCCTCATTACCTATTTCCCCTGCCGTCACATCAGCTCAACCGGTTGAGACATCCAGGATTTAACTTACATTTTTTTTGGAAAAAGCGCAGGCTAAGCCCGCATTTGTGGTGAAAACCCCAAGATTTTAGTAAAAAGCGCTAGCCAAGTCTTAACCCTGCACATGTAGAGATTTAACCTACAGGTTAAGGATTAGCTGACGTTTTTAAGATCTGCTAAAAGTCAATGGATGTTTTGAAATTTTTTGGTCAACGTTAATCACTGAACAGATCTAGATCTGGTCAACCGCTAATAGAACAATTTGACCAATCAGGTTACAAAACTAGAAAACAAAATCAAGTACATAACACTTGAATAAAAGTAGAAAACAAAATCAAGTACATATTACCCTTGAATAATCACAAAAACAAGTAGAATTATAAAAAATAACAACAAAATCATTATTCATCACCTTATCATCCATAAATTTAGCCCAAAATCGAGCCTGAGCCTTCTCATAAGCATCCTGAGGCAAAATCGGAACTCCTTTCCAGACTTCATCAATATACTCCACGATCACAAGAGACTCCGATATCGGATTCCCGTTGTGTACCAGCACCGGCACCTTCTTATAAACAGGATTATATTTAAGTAAATCAGCACTCTTGTTGCTCAAATCTTCCGCAACAAATTCATACTTGATTTCCTTCAGATTCAGAGCAATAACCGCTCTGCAGACGTATGGACTCCCTGTAACTCCGTGCAACTTCACCTCATCCGCCATTTTTTTTTTAAGAATTGGTTCAACTTGATAGGTGGTGGTTTATGCGTGTGGGAAGGTTGTGATGGTTTCTAGAGTTTTCGTGCTGTGGATAGTTGTACGAAAAGTTGGATTTGATGGGTATGGAATATGAACATTGATTTCGTATGATTGCTGGGGGTTGATAGATAGTGGTGACAACCGACAAACTATTTAGCCCGATTTATAGCATAGTGGTAGGAGACTTGGTTTTCTAACCGATATAATCTTGGGTTTATGCTCAGTGGTTGGGCAATGATGGTAATAAACCCACCGAGGAGGGTTTGATCCTGAGCTGCACCCCGGTTTTCATCCGGCGGTTACTTCAGCGAGGCAACTCGTGTGGAGATAGT
The DNA here is from genome assembly GCF_002127325.2 of Helianthus annuus. Classification (NCBI taxonomy): domain Eukaryota; kingdom Viridiplantae; phylum Streptophyta; class Magnoliopsida; order Asterales; family Asteraceae; genus Helianthus; species Helianthus annuus. Next base: position 45,392,661 of record NC_035438.2, read on the forward strand.
ACGGTTTCCTGGGAAACGGCGTAACCAAGCCTGACCAACCCAACACGGGCCCGGTTAAAACAACGTAGTCTGGGCAGATCTTGGCTAGGGCCGCCATTTAGGCAGTGTGACATTGGGTCACTCAAAAAGAAAGTCACCGTTTAAAAAAAACTGAAAAAACTATTTATTAATTTTGAAAAATTATATATAATTATATGTTTTTATTAAGAGTAAACTGCAGTTTTACCCCCTGGTTTTAGATGCGATTGGCAACCTTACCCCCTAAAATGAAAATCTTGTTGTCTTACCCCTCAACTATTGAAAAACGCTATAATATTACCCCCCCCCCCCCGGTGTTAAAATCTGTTTAAAGTCAACGTCACTTATTAACGGTCAAAGGGTAATATAGTCTTTTCCACTTGTGTTTGATTGATTCCTCAACACAACACCCTATATTTTAAACTTCACTTCGACCTTACCCCCCAAGTATTCCCCCAATCTCCTTTCTTCTCTCCGGCGACCACACCAATTTTTTTTCAATTTTCACAAAAATTACAGAGAATAGCAGAGCTTTACAAGAACACAATGTTGTGTTCGTCATCGTTATCGACATTTTTATCAACGAATTCAAAACGAAGTAACATGAAGTTTTAGCAGCTGCAGTAGCAGCGCTGTTTCTGACAATTACACGTCATGATACTGATTCCTTGTGAGTTTAGGCCTTCAATTGAGTTACTAATCCACTCTTGCACTTGATTATAATGAATTTGATGACATTCTGATCAAATTTGATGAAATGTGTTTGATTATTGCCTCTGCACATTCTGATCCATTACATTGCAGACAACAACTTCACGAGGCCTCTGTTACACTTACAAAACTAACAAACACACACCACCCCTTCTTCACTCTCGCATTTTCCTAGTCCCCATCCACTATACATACATACATACATACATACATACATACATACATACATACATACATACATACATACATACATACATACATACATACATACATACATACATACATACATACATACATACATACATACATACATACATACATACATACATACATACATACATACATACATACATACATACATACATACATACATACATACATACATACATACATACATACATACATACATACATACATACATACATACATACATACATACATACATACATACATAGACTGAATCTTTTTTTATGCAGAGGGTTTTTTTCAAGTGTTGGATCAGTTCTGTTTAAACATAATAGAAAACATGAAAACATACCTGTCACCGCAGCAATGCAGTGGAGAATCCAGTGAGAGAAGACGACATGGAGTTCGACATCTTTGTCAAGGTGATCTGGTTCCTCCTTAGGGTGCTGACTGATGATGGTGACTAAGAAAACCGACAAGGGAATCGGTTATGGGAGAGGGAGGTCGATGATGATGATGATGTTATGTAGGGGTGTTCAGAATTCGTTTCGAATTCGAAAAATTCGAAATTCGTTTAAATTCGATTCGATTATCAAGAATTCGTTTCGATTAAAATAATTCGAATTCGAATTCGATTCAATTCGAGTCAAGTAAATCGAATACGAATTTATAATTTCAAATTCGATTCGATTCGAAATTCGAATAAATATTATACATTATTATTTATTATTTTTATATATAATACATATATAACTTTTATTAAGCTATACTATAAATTATTTTCAATTTTTTTTCCAAGTATTAAAATGACCCATTACCAAACCCACTACATGACCCATACTAAAACCTAAGTAACAAATCTATCAATAGATTTATAACCCTAAAAATATTAACTTGTAATATGGAGTGGTTATTCCCGACTTCTTGTTTTGAATTTAGACTTATGGTACTTTATTTGAAATTTTTTAATGTGATATCGTGCTTTATGGCTGCTTAAAAGTTTATGTTTCATTTTGATAGTTTTTTACATGTTTTTAAAGAATCCGAATTAAATCGAATTTGTTCGAATTCGATTCGAATTCGAATTTTTAATCGAATACGAATTGGTTTTTTTATTCGAATACGAATTCGAATCGAATTCGGTAAGTTTTAATCGAATTCGAATCGAATACGAATTCAAAAGAAAATAAAAAATATTCGAATAATTCGATTCGAATTATTCAAAAATTCGATATTCGATTCGATGAAGCTTCAATTGAGTTACTAATCACACACTTGCACTTGATTATATGAATTTGATGACATTCTGATCAAATTTGATGAAACGTGTTTGATATTGCCTCTGCACATTCTGATCCATTACATTGCAGACGACAACTCACGAGCCTCTGTTACACTTACAAACTAACAAACACACACGCACCCCCTTCTTAACCTCTCGCATTTTTCCTAGTTCCATCCACTATATGTAGATACATACATACATACATAGACTGAATCTTTTTTTGTGCAGAGGGTTTTTTTCAAGTGTTGGATCAGTTCTGTTTAAACATAATGGAAAACATGAAAACATACCTGTCACCACAGACAATGCAGTGGAGAATCAAGTGAGAGAAGACGACATGGAGTTCGACATCTTTGTCAAGGTGATCTGGTTCCTCCTTAGGGTGCTGACTGATGATGGTGACTAAGAAAACCGACAAGGGAATCGGTTATGGGAGAGGGAGGTCGATGATGATGATGATGTTATGATAGGTTATCTGATTGAATGTGTTTTAGCAGCTGCAGTAGCAGCGCTGTTTCTGACAAATTACACGTCAATGATACTGATTCCTTTGTGAGTTTAGCTTCAATTGAGTTACCAATCACACACTTGCACTTGATTATATGAATTTGATGACATTCTGATCAAATTTGATGAAATGTGTTTGATATTGCCTCTGCACATTCTGATCCATTACATTGCAGACGACAACTCACAAGCCTCTGTTACACTTACAAACTAACAAACACACACGCACCCCCTTCTTCACCTCTCGCATTTTTCCTAGTTCCATCCACTATATGTACATACATACATACATACATACATACATACATACATACATACATACATACATACATACATACATACATACATACATACATACATACATACATACATACATACATACATACATACATACATACATACATACATACATACATACATACATACATACATACATACATACATACATACATACATACATACATACATACATACATACATACATACATAGACTGAATCTTTTTTTGTGCCGAGGGTTTTTTTCAAGTGTTGAATCAGTTCTGTTTAAACATAAAGGAAAACATGAAAACATACCTGTCACCGCAGACAATGCAGTGGAGAATCCAGTGAGAGAAGACGACATGGAGTTCGACATCTTTGTCAAGGTGATCTGGTTCCTCCTTAGGGTGCTGACTGATGATGGTGACTAAGAAAACCGACAAGTGAATCGGTTATGGGAGAGGGAGGTCGACGATGTTGATGATGATGTTATGATTAGGTTATCTGATTGAGTGTGTAACCTAATAACCTCCACATAATTCTCCTTATATAAGCACCCAGGAGGAAACCTAATTAGTTAATAAGGATAATATGGTCCATCAACAATTACCAACTAATTATTTAATAGGTTATTATATATTTTGATCTATATTATGTAAATGATTATAATGGCTATATGATTAAATATTAAACATAATATATTTAATCTTACATTCTCCCACTTAGCCGAGTAATCATTTACCATGAGTATTAGATAAGCCTGATCAGGAGTTAACACTCATTTTAGCCTTAAACAAGTACTATAGCAGAGAAATACAGCCGTTGAATCATTATGCGACTCAGGACCCCCATTAATCATACTATAGCCTTAATTTAAAACCTAATCGTTATGATCAAAATACGCATAAGCCCTTTGTTTGATTTGTAACTTTATTTGTCTATATGCCATTATACCGGTTGAACATATTCTAAGAGACATACAAAATCAAACTGAGGAAATTTCATTAATCATAAAACATAAGCTAGTACAATATGCTCAAATAAGGTCTTTACTAAATCCCATATTCCGAACATGTTCTTCGTAAACCTTAGGAGGGAGACCTTTAGTCATCGGATCCGCAAGCATATCTTTAGTACTAATATACTCGATACAAAGATTATTTTCCTCAACTCGTTCACGTACGAACAAATATTTTGTATCGAGATATAAACCAGCTCCAGTCGAACTGTTACTGTTCGAGAAACTAACGGCAGCTGAATTATCACAGTAAAGCTTCAATGGTCTATAAATGGAATTAACGATTTTGAGTCCAGTGATTAGATTTCTAAGCAACATTCCATGACAGGTTGCGTTATAAACAGCAATGTACTCTGCCATCATTGTGGAAGTTGTGGTCAACTGTTGTTTATGACTCTTCCATGAGATTGGGCCGCCTGCTAACATAAAGATATAGCCCGAAGTGGATTTCTTGTCATCTTTGCATTTGGCAAAGTCAGAATTAGAATAGCCCACCACTTCTAAATGATCACTTCTTCTATAAGTCAGTTTATAGTCTTTCGTCCCTTGCAGATATCGAAGTATCTTCTTAGCTGCTTTCAAGTGATCTAGGCCAGGATTAGTCTGATAACGGCCTAGCATTCCAGCAATATAAGCGATATCTGGGCGAGTACAGACTTGAGCATACATCAAGATCCCGACTAATGACGCATAAGGTATCTGGCTCATTTGCTCCTTTTCAACCTATGTTGTCGGACACTGGAATGAACCGAAAACACCTCCTTTAACTACTGGAGCGACGGAGGGTTTGCACTGTTGCATGTTGTAACGTGTAAGGACACGATCTATGTAAGCCTTTTGAGACAATCCTAAGATCCCTTTGTGTCTATCTCGGTGGATTTCGATGCCAATGACGTAAGAAGCATCTCCAAGATCCTTTATGTCGAAGTTATGCAAGAGTAAACGCTTCGACTCATGCAACATGTCTAAACTATTACTTGCCAATAGAATATCATCTACATAAAGGACAAGTATAGTAAAGTTACTCACACTCATCTTGAGGTAGGTGCATTGATCCACTTGATTCTTCATAAAACCTTGTTTCTTCATGACTTCATCAAACTTGAGGTACCACTGACGTGATGCTTGTTTTAACCCGTAAATGGATTTCTTCAACTTACAGACTAGATGCTCCTGACCTTCAGGTTTAAAGCCTTCAGGTTGTTTCATGTAAACATCTTCGTCCAAGTCTCCGTTAAGGAAAGTGGTTTTAACGTCCATCTGATGCAGCTCTAAATCGAAATGAGCTACTAGGGCCATGTCGATCCTTAATGAATCTTTACGAAAGACAGGTGAAAACGTCTCTTGATAATCAATTCCCTCTTTCTGAGTGTAGCCCTTTGCAACCAATCTCGCTTTGTAGCGTTCAACGTTCCCATTCGGATCCAGTTTTGTTTTGAACACCCATTTACATCCTACTGGTTTGACACCGTTGGGTAATTCTACCAAATCCCAAACGTCATTTTTCTTCATGGATTCAAGCTCATCAATCATTGCTTTATTCCATTCAGAAGACTGATCACTGCTAATGGCTTCATTGTAAGAGATAGGATCATTGAGCTTTCCGGGATCCATTTCAGTCAGGTAGGTAACATAATCATCCCAATTAGTAGGCCTTCTTTGTCTAGATGACCTCCTGAGTGGATTATCGGGTTCAGCGTTGTCTTGGTTTTGAGCGTTTGATGTGCCTTCGTCATGAGGTATAATAGGTTCTGATTGTAGAGGTAAATTTGCAGTTGGTGCAGTAGCTTCAGGTACAGTAGTTGCATTGGGTACAAGAGGAGTAATCGGAGTAATGGTAAGCGACGAGTCTCTCCCCCCCGCGTCTTGTACTTCTTGCAATTCTTCGTAAGGGTTGGTATTGCTCCCACTGACCTTGAAATCCTCCAGGAACGCGGCACGCTTTGTTTCAACAATACGGGTGACATGGGAAGGACAATAGAAACGATAACCCTTAGAATTACTTTCTCTCTCTCTAACATCAATCATTATTTGAGTGTTTCTTGAATGTTGTTGGGTTTTGCAGGGAATATTGATTAATGGGCAGTTTCCAAGACCTCAAATCAGTTGTGTCACCAATGATAACTTGATCATTAGTGTCTACTATTACTTGAATGAGCCTTTTCTCCTTTCTTGGTAACTTCTTGATTCATTCTTGTGTACTTAATGCAGATCTTGATTCAATTGTATTTTTTGCTGCTCGGAGTTTTATATATATATATATATATATATTATCCTAGCTATTGAATGTTGGTAGAAAAGAAGATGACCCACAGAATTAATAACATAAAACAAACAATAAAACGGAAATAATTGATGAGGTGAAATTTGATGAAATATTTGGTGAAATTTGATGAAAATAAGACTTGACATCATCTTGTGCACACCGGGGATAATACGTTTTCTTACAACAAAGCATAGGGGGTAATAAGAAAGAATAATATAGTCATTTAACACCGGAGGGTAATACATTTTCTTACAACAAAGCATAGGGGGTAATAAGAAAGGGTAATATAATCATTTAACATCCCAGTTAACAAAACTGTTAAGTTTTTTAACACCAGGGGGTAATATTGTAGCGTTTTTCAATAGTTGAGGGGTAAGAGAACAAGATTTTCGTTTTAGGGGGTAAGGTTGCCAATCGCATCTAACCCCACGGGGTAAAACTGCAGTTTACTCATTATAAAGTATTAATTAGTAAAATGAATTAAAACCATTTATTATTATTATTATTATTTTTTTGAACGGTGACTTTCTTTTTGAGTGACCCAATGTCACACTGCCTAATCGACGGCCCTAGCCAAGTCTGCCCAGACTTACGTTGTCTTAACCGGATCCGCGCTGGGTTGGCCAGACTTGGTTACGGCGTTCCCCCGGAAACCGTACTGCCTCCACACGAGTTGCCTCGCTGAAGTAACAGCCGGATGGAAATCGGGGTGCGGCTCAGAATCGAACCCCCCTCGGTGGGTTTGTCACCACCATTGCCCAATATCCACTCCAATATAACACAAGTTGGAATTGAACTTAAGTCTCCATTGAAAAACCCAAGTCTCCTACCACTAGGGCACAAGTGGGGGGATTATTATTATTATTCTTAAATAATTACTATAACGTGAGTTAAATTTTAAATTTAATATGATGCAGTGGCGAAGTATAAGTATTGTGGGTGCCCAGTTGTGCACCCGTCCACCCCAATGTTTCGGTTAGAAGTGTATAAGTTCTGATTTTTCGTCTGAAAATTTTAAAATTATATAGGATCGCGCCCCCGATTATTTTTCCTAAATTGTGTATCCTAAATATTTATAAACTTTGTATGTAAATGATGGGTAGTTTGGTAAATATACACTTTGTTTTATTTGAAACTATTATTATTTGATCCGACTTGAATCGAACAGCCAACCCGACCCGACCCAAAATATAACGATAGGAAAAAAAATTTGGGTCCCATCAATTTACGCGCCCTCGAAACTTTTGGTCAAGCTCCGCCACTGATATGATGTGCATATCGTTAATACACATGTCAATAGTCACAACATCCTTCTACAGGCACGAGGTAGATCATCTAGTCTTATTCAAAATAAACAAGTAAAGATAAAATAAAAAAAAAAACAAAAGATAACTTTGAATTATCAGTCTCAACAAAGTAACAAAACAAGTAAACAACAAAAACTTACATGCTACATCTTATTTGACAAACCAGCTCCTAGGAGCTGCTTATTGACACATCAATGAACAGAAGAAACACACCAACTTCTTAACCACACATTTACGACCATATTACGCCTTACCAAACCGCTTCTTATAGATAGCAATTAAGTCTTCTCTTGGAGGTAAGCTATCCTTCACAGCTTGACAGTTAACATAGTTATCACTCCATTCGGTTAACTTCGGAAACTTGTCTTTGGGCAACAGCTCTATTCCTAATGCTTCTTCAACTGCTCCAATCCAAAAAGCTACAAAAGTAGCAGCAATATCAACCAGGTTGATGTTATCACCTCCAAAAAACTTGCTGCCTTTCACTTTCAATTCATTTTCCAGAAATTGAAGTGCTTCATGAACTTCTGCAACAGCTTGCTCCTCTCCAAGGCTGGTAACAGCCTTAAATACTGTAGGAAAACACTGAAACATACCCCATAATGTAATATCAGTTATAGTTAAATATCAAATGTAACAAAAATAACAAGGGCTAATCACGAGAATAGCCAAGTTTTGGTCAAACTTTCAAAAATAGCCAGTTGACACCCCATAAAATGGGCTTTCACGAATTTCAACGCGGCTCAAATTAAAATTTAAGAACTTTCCCCATAACCAATCATCTTTTAACACGTTTGTTGCTGTCATCACCATATTCCCTTTAGTCTCTCTCTCTCTCATCTTGTCTATCATATCCTGTCATCTTGTGCTTTGTCTGTCATGTCATCTGGTCATTTACATTTGTCAAACCAAACCTTCATTACCACCATTAATGGCAACTTGATGAGTTTACACAGCAGGTGAACTCAATTCATCACCATGACAACTCGTTCCTACCCACTCAGAGAACACACACACCAAACCTTCATCACCACCATTAATGGCGGCATCTTCAGAAGCCTAACACATATTTGGAAAAAAGTTTTGAAGAGAAAATCAACCAAACCTTCCCTCCAGAACCTTTTTTTTTTCTTTTGTAAAAATAGAACAAAACTAAGTTAAATAACTCTAGAACGCAGAGGTTCTCTCCATTTCTTTCCAGATCTTTCATTCCCCCTATACTACTAATGCCGTGAAAACGAAGTTAACAATAGAAATATCAGTTACCAAAAACAATCTCTATGCCACCACCCTCACCGAGCACCACCACCCTCCAGCCACCACAACCACAACCACCACCGTAAACCATCACCACCCTACAACCAACCACCACCCTCCACCCACCACAACCAACACCGTAAACCACCACCACCCTCACCAAGCACCACCAGCCTCCACCCTCCACCCACCACAACCACTACCTTAAACCACCACTCAGCAGCCATAGTTGTTTGTGCTATCATCAATTGGTTCGGATGTATGAATGCGTGCTTTATGCTCTGTGTTCCTTCTCACATGTGAAAGTATAATATGTTTTGAAGTGTAAATTCCACTACTCGGTGTAAGTGTGTCATGAGAAAATGGTTGTGTGATTATATGAAGATCTTTCAATAAAACATGTTCCTGGATTTAATTGTTGGCTTAATTTGAAAACAGAAGCATAAAAATTCATACTTTAGAACCTGGGTTTTCTTTTTATAGCTTGAATCTGTGTTTTCATGAAGGGTACAAACATATATGCTCAAGGTACAAGTTAGCACTGCATGTCTGAATATTTGGACAAAAGGCAGACAAGATGACAGACAAGATGAGGGAGAGAGAGAGAGACTAAGGGAACATGGTGATGACAGCAACAAACGTGTCAAAAGATGATTGGTCATGGGGAAAGTTCTTAAATTTTAATTTGAGCCGCGTTGAAATTCGTGAAAGCCCATTTTATGGGGTGTCAACTGGCTATTTTTGAAAGTTTGACCAAAACTTGGCTATTCTCGTGATTAGCCCAAATAACAATGCTATTAGAATCAGACCAAATAAAAATCGGTCGCATCACCTGCACTACCGGTCCGATGGGATTTATAAATGGGAATATTACTAAAATAGTCAAAGTTGTAAAAAAAAATCAAAAATAGACATGAAAATTAGCCTTCGCCAATCAGACGCCGTCATGTCATATCAGCTCTGCCGGTTGAGACACCCAGGATTTAGCCTACATTTTTCTGAAAAAGCGCAGGCTAAGCTAAGCCCGCAGTTTGCTAAAAAGCGCCGGAGAAGCCCGCATTTATGGTGAAAAACCCAAGATTTTAGTAAAAAGCACTAGCCAAGCCTACCCATGTAGATATAAGTTAGGGCTTAGCTGGCGTTTTTATGATCTGCTAAAAGTCAATGGATGTTTTGAAAGTTTTTGGTTAACGTTAATCACTGAACAGATCTAGATCTGGTCAACGGCTAAGAGAACAATTTGTCCTATCAAGTTACAAAAGTAGAAAACAAAATCAAGTACATCATTAACTAACACTTGAATAATCACAAAAACAAGTAGTATTATAAAAAATAACAACAAAATCATTATTCATTACCTTATCATCCATAAATTTAGCCCAAAATCGAGCCTGAGCCTTCTCATAAGCATCCTGAGGCAAAAGCGGAACTCCTTTCCACACTTCATCGATATACTCAACGATCACAAGAGACTCCGATATCGGATTCCCGTTGTGAAGGAGCACCGGTACCTTCTTATAAACAGGATTATATTTAATAAGATCAGAACTCTTGTTGCTCAAATCTTCGTCAACAAATTCATACTTAACATCCTTCAAATTCAGAGCAATAACCGCTCTGCAAACGAATGGACTTCGTGTAACTCCGTGCAACTTCACCTCATTCGCCATTATTTATTAATAATTAATTAATAATTGGTTTAACCAGTGATTTAGGTTTGAGTTGATAGATGGTGATTTATGCATATATATATAATATAAGTGGTGAGTTGGTGGGAGTTTGTGATGGTAGAAGTGTTTTTCTTCTAGAAAAGAATTCTAGAGTTTTCGTGGAATGTGAATAGGATAGCGTATGATTACACGGGGTTGTGAGAGCTAGTGAAGCGTCCAAATGAGTTACTGATGAAATTAATTAAATCGGGCACTCGCTTCGAAGCCGGGGAAAATCCTCATTTAGGGCTGAAACCCGTGAACACTCACTCGAAGGCACGACAGTGCATTGAGGTAAAACCCGCTCAGTTCAAGGATAGAACTAGCAATCTCTGTCTACTCGTCTAGTCTCCTATCATCACCAGCTGCCGCAGAAAATAATAGGGAGAGCAGTAATCGAACTTGAGTTCCTTAGAACACCAAGTCTCTCCCTTACCACTCCACTACCATCATTGGCGAGCGTTCTTGACTATAGTTATGAATTTCATATTTCAATTTAGAAAAAACAGATGATTATATGGGTTTTTCTACATATTTCAATTTAGAAAAAACAGATGATTATATGGGTTTTTCTATATTTAGTAAATTCATAGGATTTTTATTAAACTTTAAATTCTTTTTTGATTTGATTCTTATAAAAAATAATTATTGCTTGTTAAGTTTAGAGCATTCACGTTTATGTCTTTATCTCTATTTTTATTTTTTATTTTTATGTTAGAAATTTGAACAGTTTTTATTTTGCATCTTAATGAGTTTTATAAATAGTGTTTCTTTAAATATAGAGATATATTGTTCGTCATCTTTTTAAATGTTTTCATGTATTTAAAAAATAGTGAAACAACTTTTACGGTAGGTAAAACATATTTATAAAAATGTGAAACAAATTTTTATGAGTGTTGAGCCGGATAATGAAATATGATAAATAATAAGGATGGGGATTGAGATTCTATTGTGGCATGATGCTATTGTAAATGTTTTTGGATCTATCGAAATGAAAGCGTTTAAATATCAATTTACGTGTTATTATCAAATATAAAAGTTTTGATTTAATTCTTGAAGACGGGCTATTTTTTTAAACAACTAATTTCTTTTAATCTTTCTTGTTTGTGGGACTTGAATCCAAGACATTTCTCTCCAAAACTATGTGTTTTAAGACTTTGCTTTTGACAATGGATTACCACCATATTGGTGAAGACGACTTTAAGCATCACTTTTAAATACTTATTAGGTAATTATATTTGTTATAAAAAATGCACCAATATATGTAAATATTTTTTATGGTTGTATAGTTTTGGATATTGTGATTAATTGAAGTGAAAATAAAAGAGTTAATTACATAGTTAGTCCCTGTGTTTTGTCTAAAGTAACATACTTAGGTACTAATAGTTTAAAATCACATTCTAGGGTATTAACTTTTCATTTTGTAACGTTTGGAGGTATTAACGTGATTTGTAGGTTTAAAATCACATTTTATTAGTACCTTAGTATGTTATTTTGTGCAAACCACAGGGACTAGCTATGTTAATACACTAGAAGTTAATACCTCTAAACGTTACAAAATGAAAAGTTAATACCCTAGAATGTGATTTTAAACTATTAATATCTAAGTATGTTATTTTGTGCAAACCACAAGGACTAACTATGTAATTAGCTCGAAAATAAAATTTGCAGTCATCATCGTGAGGAAGGGATTCCTGGGCGACGTATGTGCTTACGTATTCTAGGAATATAAAAACTTCCTCGTTTTCTACAAAAACCTTATTACATTATTATATTTTCCTTTCCATATTCTTTAAAATAAAATTATATTGATACATGTGCCTTAATTTATTTTTATTAGTGTGCATGACATGTGCCTTAATTTATTTTTATTAGTGATGTGTCTAGTAATGGTAGGGCCATCACAACCAATTTGTTTTCTCACGTAAAAATATTTAATTTTAGTTCCTATTATTATTATTATTATTATTGTCTTAGTATCATGTAAAAATGATATTTTTCGTGAGAAGTGTGAGAAGATATAAGAATTGACATGTAGACATCATGTTTTGGACTTGAGCATGATGTTTGAGTTGTTTTGGCAAGAAAAACACCGAACATAGCAATTTAAGACACAATGCAATGAATTCTAGGCTTAAAACTTAAAACACCATAGCAAGAACGTTAACTAGTGTGTTTTAAGTGTTAAGCAGTGTGTTTTATTTGTATTTTAAATTTCACGCCCATAATACGTTGTATTCTGTTTTAAATTGTCATGTTTGGAGTTTTTCTTGCCAAAACATCATGCGTAGGTACAAAATATGATGCCTACATTACAATTCCTATACCTTCTCACACTTCTCACGAAAAAGGTCATTTTTACATGAACCTCACCCATTACTACTATTATTACTATATATTATTATTATTATTATTATTATTATTATTATTATTATTATTATTATTATATATTATATATTATATATTAATAAACCAATTATATTATAATGAATAGTGATTTTAATATACTATAATAATATATTAATATGATAATAATAATTATTATTATTATTATAGTTTTTTTCTTTACTTTTAACTTTAATTTAATGATTTATTTAGTATCACAGGTTGGGATAAGCTTAGTGTTAACTGGTATCGAAAATAGCGGTACGATCCTGTTCGATATCGGTATATGAAGGTAAAACCGTAAACCAATTATAATGAATAGTGATTTTAATATACTATAATAATATATTAATATGATAATAATTATTATTATTATTATTATAGTTTTTTTCTTTACTTTTAACTTTAATTTAATGATTTATTTAGTATCACAGGTTGGGATAAGCTTGGTGTTAACTGGTATCGAAAATAGCGGTACGATCCTGTTCGATATCGGTATATGAAGGTAAAACCGACACCAGCCTGTACACCAATTGTAATGAATAGTGATTTTAATATACTATAATAATATATTAATATGATAATAATAATTATTATTATTATTATTATTATTATTATAGTTTGTTTCTTTACTTTTAACTTTAATTTAATGATTTATCTAGTATCACAGGTTGGGATAAGCTTGGTGTTAACCGGTATCGAAAATAGCGGTACGATCCTGTTCGGTATCGGTATATGAAGGTAAAACCGGCACCAGCCTGTACAGAAAACGCCAAAAGTCGGTACCGAGTTGATATTGAAAATCTTTTAGTTCGGGAAATTTCGTGCTGCTACCCAGTACCATTTTTCATCCCTGATCACTGGTACCGTACAGACAATGGTATCGTACAACGTTTTTTTTTTTTGTTGATTTTCTTCCACTTTTCATGATTTCTTTTTTTTTAGTTTCAGGTGTAGGGATGAGCTCGGTGCCAACCGATACCAAATTGGTATTGGTACCGAAAATACCAGTTACAGGTACTGGTATATGAAGGTAAAAACTGGTAGCGAACCGTTACCAGGAACGCCAAAAGTCAGTACCGAATTGGTACTTATGATCTTTCGGTTCGGGAAATTCAGTACCAGCACCCAGTATCATTTACTCATCTCTGACAACGGGTTTCATACGAACAATATCATTACCAAAAAAAAATTTGATTGATTTTCTTTTAGTTATCATTTAGTGTTTTTTTCTACATTGTCATTTTTTGTTCTTCTCAGCGGTCCCGTACGCAACACGCACGGAAGTATAGACCTAGTTTATAATAAATAAATTAACTACATGAATAGTCTTTGTTTTGTCTCCTCTAGTAAATTCTCTTTCTTTCAAGAATTATATACATTATCTTTACACTTTACTAGTGAATAATATATTTTTAACTTTTTCATTTTTTTAACGATGACTCTTACATACTTCTAAATTACACTATAATCTACTTTTTACGTGAGATTGAACCCAAAACTTCTCACTAAGAGACAAAAACCTGTATCAAATAATCTAGCTCTAGATTAACTTACTTTTCATTAACTAGCATTAGAAATATGCCAGGTTGTTGTAACATAACCATTATACCTCTTGTAAGACCCTTACTAAATTTATACTATTTCATAATATAAAGTTTGCATTTTTTTCATACAAAAATGCCATTTTACAAAAAAAAATCGACATAAACGATGTTCACCTAGAATTTAAAACATCCAACATATATACTTTTAAGTGTTTACATAAAGATGAAATAAAGATAAACGCGAAAGCTTCTTTTTTATGTGTGTCCGGTTCTTGTGTGAGCTTGATCGCCATCCAAAAGAGTGTAGTGATTACCTATATTCAAACCATCATAGACGTTAGTTATAAGAGACTTATAACATATCTAATGAGTCCGAACTTCGAAAACAATTAAAAGAAATAATTTTCGCCAGTTCAGGTGTCTGTCGCAGCCCGCGACAGACTTGATCTAATGTTTCGCGGGTAGCGAAAGGGTATGGCGGGTCGCGGCACCAATTGCTTTTCCCTCCGTGGGTGACGATAGCCTATTTTTCACAGGAAGTTCCTTAACTGGAGCTGCATTCTCCCAGCTCAACAATTTTTCACTTGAAAGTTCATAACATTCACAGTTCTTATCCGTTTCGCATGAAACTTGTTTCTAAACTACCGTAAAACATTTGCCTACTTATTTAACACCTCGGGTTCGCAACAATCTTGATTTATAAGCTAAGAGCTTTTAAATCCTTTACAGAATTATTCGACCCGTTACATTTAATGCCATTTTTCGTATCTGGCTGAGGTTCCTCTACAAAGTGTGTTTTTTCTACAAAGTGTAGGAAGTATTTTGTGCCACTGGATGTGTTTGATCAATGGTTGAGATTAGTTGGGTGAGATTTTTGTAATATTTGTGTTTTAATTGTTGATTCATTTAATGGGCGAGGGGCATTGTAGTCATTAATCGTGGTTTAAATAAAGAAACTACTATTAGTTCCTTTATTCTAGTCATTTTTCATTAATTAACCACCAATCTCTAAAATCATGGATCTAGACATCTAAAATAAAGAAGATTCATTCCAATATGATTTAAGAACATTCAAACAATAGAGAAGAATAACACTATAATCTATTCTAAAAAAAATGTTCATACGTTTTTTTTGTTTTTGCAAACTAATCTGTTTATACTAGTGTGTTATGGAATTGCAAACTTTTATAATGGTGTGTTATACATAATCTAAGTTGTTTATATTAGTGTGTTATACTGGAGATCGAAACTGTTTATACTAGTGTGTTATACAAAATCTAAGTTATTTATACTAGTGTGTTATACTGGCGATCAAAGTTGTTTATACTGGTGTTATACGGAATCTAAGTTGTTTATACTAGAGTGTGATACTGGCGATCGAAGTTGTTTATACTGGTGTGTTATACGGAATCTAAGTTGTTTATAATGGTGTTTTTTATGGAATGTAACCTGTTTACACTGGTGTGTTATACGAAATGTAAGTTATTTATATTGATGTATTATACAGAATCTAAACTATTTATACCGGTGTGTTATACGAAAATGTAAGTTGTTTACACTTGTAACTGATAAAACACAAGGTGAAATAACTGCTAAAACACAACGTCAAGAATTTGTTCATGAGTGATCGCATGTCATGTTATTATAAGTAACTGACAATTTTGAATTCTTAAAAGATATATTGTTTCCTTAAAAATCTCCTTATTTTGTTTAAGAAATAAATCTTCCATAAATAAGTTAATTATTCAATTACCTTTATGCCCTTTAATATAAAATCTCTAAATGTCACATGTCACCCTTAGAACACTTCCTACACTTTGTAAGAAAAATGTACTTTGTAGCCAACTCCCACCCTTTCGTATCTTATGGCGAGGATTTGCCTTTACCCATTCCCCGGGCTTATTAAAAACTAGCGTATTCGCTCCCACTACATGGTTTGCATACGCGTCAATGTCCGCTTGACAAATTTAACTTAAGCATAAATTTTTCATCAATAACTTAAAGAAATTCTAATTCTCTAAGTTTCAACTCAATCTAAGGTTCATCAATTAAAATTTAGCATTTTCGATACTCGGTTTACGCATCCAATGTATGGTTTGTTTGCGTGACATTCAATCACTTGCAACCCACCAATTTACTATCTTCTTTATTTTGATCCGTTTGGTTGTTTAAATGAAATCCATCACTTCATTAACATACCAAACGTATCCAAATTCGCTATATCTTTACATTACACATATCAATGACCAAACTTGTCGATAGGAATGTACGAAACAACAAGTCACGTACCTTATAGCTTATCCTTCAAACGCGCGTCCGTTCCAACTTGACCACTTGACGCTTCACCCGATTTGCCTATAGAGTTCAATTAACTTCATCGTTTAGAACTCGTATTATCACATATCACATGCAATTTGTCAAATTAATCAATTACGTGATTCTTTCATATTTTTATCATTTCAAGATTCACTTAGGCATTACATCGAGCATCTTGTGGGCAAGATTTGTATGCAACCATTGTTAAGTTAATGATTATCTATTAACCATGTTTTAGCATCATATTCAAGCCTTTATATCTAGTAGGGATGGGATTGGTACAGTACCCGTACCCATACCCGTACCGGTACCGAAAATACCGATACCGAATTTGAACAAAACTGGGTACCAAATACCGTACCAAATATATAGGTACGGTACGGGTACGAGTACGGGTACTGGTACGGGTATTTTCGGTACAGTACCCGCTTTGGTACCATTTTGTTTTTATTTAGTTTTTGAGCACTTGTACGAGTACTAGACAGGTAAAATTGACATGAGTACCAATATAGTACGAGTACCAAATAGGTAAAATTGGTACGAGTACCAATATGATACGGGTACCATATAGGTAAAATCAATACGAGTACTACTATAAATACCATAATGAGAAATAAAACATAATAAAAAAAACTTTTAAAAGTCTACATAAAATTCGGTACCAGTACCCGTTTTTACCCGTACCTGTACCCGTACCAATACCGAAAGTACCGAATACCAAAATCAATAAAACTGGGTACCAATACATGTACCAAATACCTAAAATCGGTATGGGTACAGGTACGGATATGGGTACGGTATGGGTACGAGTACGGGTATTTGGGAAAAAAAGCCCATCCCTAATGTCTATTGTACATAAACAACATCTAGAACTTGCATCATAACATCAAATTTTCACAAATTTACCACCATAACTCAAGTTTTCTTCATATCATCACAAAACCCATCTAGTACATACATGATTAGCTATTAAATCACTAGTTTATGGCACTAAATCACCAAATTCTCATCTAGGGTCTATTCCTAGACTTGTACTCATCTCAATTTCACGATAACATTTAACATTCACACTAGAATTTCATCTATGAATGTTTATCACAGACTCATAATATCACCAAATATCAAAATTCAACATACCTTGTGATCTCCTAACTTGGGTGATCACGAAATTAGTTAAAGCACTGATTTTTAGCTCGATTTCCCTTTGATTTTGATGAATTTTTTGTGAGTTTAGGGTTTGAGAGGAGCTCCTTCTTGGCTCTGTGTTTTGATCGACCAGAAACACACACAACTGTGTGTTTTTGGTGTCAAAATTTCATTTTTAATAAAATTAGTTTCACCTTTGTCAATTTTAGTCCCTCCACTTCCAAGGTTATTTAAAAAGGGTATTTATGCATGTTTCTTTATTATCTACTAACATATTGTTAATTAGGTTAGTTATTCCTAGTTACGTTATTCTTGGTTATGACCAACATATATATATATATATATATATAATTTATATAAATTTTTAATATTTTTGGGGTGTTACACCTCTTTACATATATTTGTACATATTGCCATCATATATTCTAGTGGATCCGTTTTTTCCTATGACATCCATTTCTTATGTCTACTAACACACCTAGCAGCGGCAATGATTCGTGATTAATACAATTTATGACGAAATTATCTATTATAAATTTTAGATAAACAAATATTTATGTTATTTCTATGATATCTAGTATCTGCCCTTTAATATACCCGAAGTTGGTCTTAATAGTTAAACTAGAAAAAAAAGAAGCTATATCATTGTAATCTATCAATATTTACTTTGTTGTGAAACTAGCCTAATAGCAAACAATAAGAGAAAGAGATGTAGGGAGAAAGAGATATTTTATTGATAGATATGTCATACAAGAGATACAATGAGAAGTATATATATGAGAAGAAAACTTTGAGAAGAAGCTAATCTATTTTTGGTGTTGATAACCATAATATAAATAATATATTTATAACACTCCCCCTTGGTTATCAACTTGATACGCTTGGAGATGCTGCCTCGTTAAAAACCTTGCCAGGAAAACCCAGTGGGACAAAACCTTAGCTAAGGGAAAAAGAGTGCAGTGCGTATCGTCTCCCCCTGATACTTCTGGATCATGTACGTTGTCTCATTAAAAACCTTACTAAGAAAATCTAATGGGATAAAACTTAGTGAAGGAAAAAAGAATGCAACTTGTATAATACTCCCCCTCATTTGAACATGTATTCTTCAAGTGACCAGTGCCCATTTTTCTTGAAAGTTGCTCAAAGTTTTAGTAGTCAATGATTTGCCGCTTGATCCCTTAATGTGCAATTCTTTATGTTCGCAATGTTGTATATCTTCATATGAGCCTTCTAGTGCCTCTTCTTTTAAATAAATATCACAAGTTCCACAACCATGATTTGTTACATTCCCTACATTTACAAAACTAACCAAACTTGTTTTGATAGGTTAGTAAAATATAAATTCATATCTTACATACCTTAGATGTATTGAAATAGATGTTTTCCCATTTTAATATTTCGTTATTTAACACATGTTATATCAAATCGATAAATTCAATAAAGATATATAAAATCATGAATATATAGCAAGAAATACTAATACACAATTGCACTTAAAGATGGTACCTCTAGACTAAAAATTTCAATTCTTTCATATGAAGCTATACAACCATTTTTATATATCAAGTAATTGAACAACCTTTAACATAGTTAAAGGATAAGGTTTGTCCATGGTAAAATGCGTCAACCTCTAATAAATATAGTTTGATTGATTACACATTTACTCGAACTGCAGGTCGAGCAATAATTACAATGTGTCCCAAAAATTCTCCCTCTAAAGGCTCGACAGTTTCTCTCGATGGTGCCTAGACATCATCACTGTAAACTACGATTATAGTGAACTTTTAGGAGAGGACTTTTGATAAAGATGGATGATATTATCAAACTCATATTGATCTTTATCAGAATATCTCATGAGTTGTACAATACTCAATCCAACTATTTTATCCATACTTTCTTTTTAAGTTTATAAAGATACGTTCATAAGGTTTTAAAATCAATGCTTCAGGCATTTACAATCATCACTTACTTCTTTCCACATTGAAAAACAATGTATGTGCATACACTCTTTAGGAATTCTATTACATAAACCTCCTCATTGAATTCTATATCATATGCAAGGATGTCTTGAACACTTGCTTTATTTGTATAATACATATTTGTACCGTGCTTATACACTATACATTGAGATACCATAATCACCAAGTATAAGTATTCTATTTCTGTTTATTGGTTCATAAGAATTACAACCATAAGATGTTTCCACTTAGCCTTATAAGCACTTAAATGCTTTAGGATACTCATCAGGAGTTCCAATTATATTCAACGTATTCAAATATGAATCTGTATACAATGATCATATCGTTCTCGAGAACTTATTTTTCATGATTTTAATAAATTAAATCCTTGAGGGACTTTCATGTAAACTTTTACTATCCAGTGATACATAACTTTCATAAGACACATATCAATTCTCTCTTTATATTACCAGGCTAATTGAATATTGGAAAGCCAATACATCCACCACCAGAGAATACGTCTTTGCGAAAATACTTGTGCCACCAATTTTGCCTTATATCACTTTGTTCAATTTTCACATGATTCGCATAAAAGACCCATTCGTATCCAACATATTTTACAAATTCAATTGTATTGACTGTTGGTCCATAAACTTTCCATGTTATTAGAGAATTCAACTCTGCCTTATATGTGTCTTTCCATTTGGCCAATCATTTTTATGTTTTCATTCATAGGCAGATCTTAAATCTTGTTCCTCAACACTTCATCATTTCAAGCGCTATATTATATACAAAAGTATAACGACGTCGATTTTATTTCGATTCCATACATATCTTAGACATGATACAACTTATCGAGATCTCTTTATTTTCAGGTACCTGAGGTTCTTCTTGAACCATCATGTCTACTGTCTCTTCAGGAGATCTTATTACTATAACCTCGACTTGACCATCTTAATTATTTGCTCCAATTTTCGAGGAATTTTATTATTGGAATCAACTAGCCTACCATGCTTTAGGCATGCAATAGACTTATTACAAACTATGTTGTTGTCCTCTTGGGACCCAAATATAACTGGAGCATAAGCAGTTGATTACATGACTTACTTAGTCACTCTATTTAGGTCAGTGAACTTGTCTGATAATTTGTTCTTTAATATTGGTAAATGAATTATCCTTTGAACTTCTAGTTCACCGTTTATAGTCTAAGGATCAAGATGACATGCTAATTTTTCACTTTCCAACTGCTTGTTATCTCCCCCTAATGTTGGGAATATTCATTCACTAAAGTGAAAAACAATGAGCCATAAACAAATTTCTCACTAATGGCTTTAAGTATTCAATAATAGACGATTATTTATACCCAACATATTCTCAAACTTTTTAGAAGTCTCATCTTTGTGCGGTGTGGTGGATGAGTTTCAATATATGTCACACAACCAAAATCTTTGATGAGACATCTTTGGTTCCTGACCAAAAACCAACTGTATGGGAAGAACTATAACTTATTGACTTGATGTGAATTAATGGTACTATATGTAAAATTACATGTACCTAAATGAACTTTTGCTCCTCTCATGATCATTGGCTTTGTAATCAGTAGTAGACATTTAGTAATCATCTCAACAATAACACTTATTCCAATGATCGTTAATAACTTGGGAATCAAATTTATTATTACCAAATAAATATACTAATCTGGATTAATATGCTTGCTATCACATTAGCTAAGCCACAATCACACAAACTTCAGGTTGTGGATTTGATAACCATTTAGACGATGCATCGATTTAAACACTAAATGGTATCATATTAGGATATGCGTATCCTTTAATCACTTCCAGAATATTTAGGCATACACACCCTCTTTTATATGGCAAAATATAAAATTTCCCTTGAGAGCAAACATTACATGCTAATTACCAGCTTGAAGAATCTTTTAGCTCTTCATTATGTTTCACATCATCATTGACTCGGTGTGGTCTAACAGGTCATGCCAACTAAGAAATAATCATGATACATAAACTTCTAGTTTACGATCGTATGTGTATTAGTTGCATTATGCGAGAGAACAACGCATTATCATTGCAAACTATCATGTTATATAACTTTTATCCTTTACACATTTTGTTCTCATGTAATCACTTCTTTAATTTGCTACTTCTAGTGGTCTATCTCATTATCACCATTATTACAATTCTAATAGTCGGTCTCATTATTTACTTGGCTATCATAACATTCTGATGGTCAATCTCATTATCAACTTGGTTATCATAGCACTTCTGATGATCGATTTCATTATTAACATGACCATCATTACAAAATTTCTTAACTATGTCCATGATCACGACATTTTCAAAGATCGTTATATAATATCATTAACTTTAGGGAATGGAATAACAAGAAGAAGCTTCATAGCTTTTCATTATTTATTTTCTTAGACATACGAATATATAGTCACTTCAAACCTTTATACCCTTTTCATAATATTGCTACTTCAAGAGCATATTTGAGGTGTGACAACCGAAAATATTTATCCGAGTTTCCCTTGTAATAATCTTCTCTTTGCAATTTTCATAACACCAATAGAGAAGTAATTAGATAGCCGAGTCATATAAGATTTATGAGTATGACACTTCGAGTGTAATGCCTAATGTAACAACTGTCACTAAAATCAACACTTAGGATAGCAATTAACCAATAAGAAAACCTTAATTGAGACACCCAAGTAATTCTGCATTTACCCTAAAATTTTCAAGACAATCGGAATCAGGATCAGGGCCCCTAAAACTCAAGGGGGGTAAACCCTAGTTGGACGTTTATCTAAATTAAACGTTGTGTAGATCTGATTGGTCAATTTCATTGACTCAGCTAGGCTAAGTCCCACGCGTGGCAACCTATAGTCGGTTTGTACCCCTTACGGACCGTAAGGGGTCAGGCTTACGGTCCGTAAGCAAGGCCAAAATTCGGCTATAAATAGCAGGCTTTGGGACTGGATCTGGGAAGTTAAAACGACGCTAAAATTCCGATTTTACATCGAGTTCTGTCAGTATTCGTTCAAATTAACACACACGGGTCACGAAGTGCTGCCGCAATCAGGGTAATAACTCGAACGCTATTACGATTCAACGTCCGATCGATTATAACTATCCAACGATTGTCCGAGTGCTGCTCAAATTGAGCTTCTACTTTGATTATTCGTCGTGATTTCGACTTGAATATTTGAGTGTTGTTCGACTCCGGACTATGCTCTGTTATTCGTTGTGAATCCGATTGAATTATTAAGTATTGCACTTGTTAATCATTGTGAGGGTTTGATCTCGTGAATTGACGTAACAGCTGTATTAAGTTACTAATCCGTTGTGTGTGCATTATTATTAAATTAGGTTGAATCAAGGCTAATCAGTAGGCTTATACCTTGCCCGTTAAATCTGCAAAGTGAGTCATTCTCTTTTTATCAACTGTTTTACAATACTCCAAATTATTTTCAAAACGTTATAATTACAGGGATTAAGTCGTGGTTATCTTGACCGCTGGTTAGTGGGGTATTGTGCACATTACTAATTTCTCACAGTTAGGCAATAAGCCCTAACAGAGGTTAGGCTAATAAGACCTAACAGTGACAAAACGTCACTAATTGGGTGACTGGACCCAATAGTGGTATGACCATCGTCACACGGGTGGCAAGACCAGATATTAATTAAGATACTGCCATAGTAATCGCTCTTATGCTGTAATTTATAACTATGTGTCATTTTATCCAAATGAATGATTCACTCAGTATTTCCCCGCTGACAAAACCTTTTTACAACATGTTTCAGGTGACCTACTGTGAATTAAGTATACGTGCTACGGAGCACTATCAAGCTTGAAGTAGTGGCTGAAATAAATAAACATGTTTGTAAAATAATGAAATTATGATATTTATGGGGTTTATCCTGGAATGTAAATAAATAATACTCGGGCAAATTTTCAAGTTTAAAACGATCCTGTTAAGACTTCCGCTGTAAACATGAATACCACAGGTTTTCTGTCCCGCGGCTCCTGGACCGGGTCAAACCGGGTACGGGGGCCGTGACAGAAAAAGGTGGTATCAGAGCCACTGATCAAGCCACTGATTTAAGCCTATTAAGTATATAGAAAATACTTAAATTTTCTAGCTGTCATTCTGTGAATATATGTTTTATTATCTGACTAATTGGGTATAGTATGGGCAGAACTTTATATGCTAGCCAATGTAGCAAATAATGCAATTCTTGACCTAAGCTTTAGCACCTTTATTACCTACAGTCTATAAGCCTTATTCAGTAAATAAATAAATTTATAAGTAAAACCTAGGGTGTTTTAAATTTCAGTTGTTTTGGTAATTAAACAGTATGAAATAGTATTTCAAAGTTTTCTATCAAATTTATTATAAATTCTGACTTAGTAATTGTGTGTATGTTGCTAAACAGCATGAGTGACTTGTCTGATGCCCTTCAGAATTTAAATCTCTATCCAGTAAGAATAGAGGTTTCCAGAGATTTCAATAGATATATACCAGACATAGAGGAACCTATAGAATTCAACGTTGTACCTTTCGAAAAACCCACGCCTAAGAAAATAGAAATTGGGGAAAGCTCTAGGCAAATTGAGGGGTTACCATCTCAGGAAGAGTTAGATTTTATATTGATAGATTATAATACTATCAAATCTGTTAATGAAACACAACTACCAATTAACATAGAACCAGCTATTCCAAACCCTTCAAACCACTCGCGACCTTTCGAAATAGACGAATGGTTGACTAATGAAATACAGTTACAAAACAATCCCTATAAGCTTTTTCCTCAGTTCAATCTAGAACCTTTACCAAATCCACCAATGAGTAACGAGAATATAGCTAGACTTCGCCACTTTAGCCAAGAACTAATGAATGCTGGGAATAGGATCCAAGAAATTGGGGAACAGATCTCCTGGAATTACGATGAGAGGGAACACCGTTACTAGAATATCATCTAACAAAGAATAGAGGATTTATGGAACAGGGATTGTGTAATAATAATAGTCAAGATCAGTCTGTAAAATAACTACAAATAAAATTTTGTAAGATAATGGTGTATATTAAGGCATATTATTAAATATAAAAAGGAATCGAGAAATCAATAGTTTTGGCTATATGAAACTATATAATAATTTTGTGTATATTTGTTATTTATTTGATACTAATACAATTATATATATATACATACAATTAATTATCAGATGGAGAACGTGAATAATGAACCAGTTAATGAGGTTAATCAATCTGAGCAACAACCTGGGGATCAATATATGACTAGGCAAGATATAGAAAATATAGTTGCTCAAGGGATAGCCAACACTATTCCAACAATAATTGCTCAAGGGATAGCCAACGCTATTCCAGCAATCACTGCTGCTGTTAAAAATCCAATAGAACCACAGCAAATCATTCCTAGCAAACGTATTACTGAAGATAACTTCAGTAATAGCGTAAACGGAGGCAATGATCATGTAAATCATGAGGAGGAACCACGACAAGCTCCGCTCCCTAAGAAAATGAAAGCTGCAACGCCTGGTTGCACTTACAAGGAATTCCTTGCCTGTAAACCTGTAGAGTTCGCAGGCAATGAAGGGGCAACTACGGCACTGCGTTGGTTAGAGAAAACTGAGGCAGTGATCAGAATAAGTAAATGTGTTGAGGAAGATAAGGTTATGTACGCTTCGCACCTTTTTAAGGAAGAAGCGTTAGAATGGTGGAATACAGTGTTACAAGCTAAAGGAAGTGACGTGGCCTATGCCATGAGTTGGGAAGAATTTAGGCAATTAATAGAAAGAAAATTCTGTCCCAAATATGAAAAAGAGCAAATGGCAAATAAGTTTTTAAGTCACCGAATGGTAGATGTAGATTATCGAGGGTATACTTCAAAATTCTTTGAGTATGCCAGAATTGTACCTACTCTGGCTTCGCCGGAACCGGTACTTATCTCTCGCTATATCTGGGGTTTGATTAGCGAAATTCGTGACATTGTCAAAGCTGCGAGACCCCGCACAATTGACGATGCGGTAGAATTAGCTAACACTCTAACTGACGGACTGGTACGCACTCGAGAAGAAAATAGGAAGAAGGAGTTAGCCCAGAAAATTACCCAAGAATTTCATATAGGTAATAGTAGCAATTTCAGAAAAAGAGGAACCGGGCGATTTTCCACTATCCCATTTTGCAATACCTGCAAGGGAAAGCATTTTGGAAAATGCAAAGGATGCTGCAATTACTGCAAAATTCCAGGACATCGAGAAGAGGATTGCAGGAAAAAGAAGGCAATAACCTGCTACAATTGTGGAGAAACCGGGCATTTCAGACCAAACTGCCCGAAATTAGGCAAACCAGCAGACGACAAGGCTAAATCGGCAGAAGGGAATACCAAGAGAAACGCACGAGCTTTTCAATTGACTACTCAGGAAGCGGAACTCATTCCTGACGTCATAGTTGGTACGTTTTAGTTCACAACGTTTATGCAAAAGTATTAATTAACTCTGGTGCAAACCAAAGTTTATATAAATACTTCATTCTGCCAAGCCCTTAATTTACCCTTAACTAACCTTAGGCAGAGTTTTACAGTTGAACCAGCAGATGAAAATTCCGCTAGAATAAATAAGATTTTGCGAGGAGCAAAAATAGAACTATTAGGACATAAATTCTCTGCAAACGTGTTATCAATAAATTTAGACAAATTCGATGTTGTATTAGGAATAGATTGGGTGATAGCCAACCATGCTTGAATTTTCTATGATAAAAAGTTCCATAGAAATCCATACATCCGTAAGAGAATTAGTAATAATAACCGGAGGTAAAAAAAAATTTACTGAAATTTATTTCAGTAATGGAATTGGCAAATTATTCAAGAAAACAAGAAATAACATATATGGTATCAATAGTTGTTGATACCAAAAGATAAGAAAATAGAAGACACTCCGGTTATATCGGAATATCCTGATATTTTCCCCCAAGACCTACCAGGATTACCACCCAATAGAGAAATAGAATTTAGAATTTCTCTAATTCCAGGAACTGTACCGATAGCTAAGGCACCCTATCGGTTAGCACTTACTGAAATGTTAGAATTAAAGAAACAATTAGATAAATTACTAAGTAAAGGATTTATATGACCAAGTTCCTCCCCGTGGGGATGCTCCAGTGTTGTTTATGAAAAAGAAAGATGGGTCAATGAGAATGTGTATCAATTATAGGGAATCGTATAAGGTTACAATCAAGAGTCGATACCCACTACCTAGGATTGATGATCTTTTTGATCAATTACAAGGAGCTAGGTATTTCTCTAAAATAGATTTAAGATCCGGATATCACCAGTTGAAAGTACAAGAGGAAGACATACCTAAAACTGCTTTCAGAACTAGGTATGGCCATTATGAGTTTACAGTCATGCCCTTCGGATTAACAAATGCTCCAGCCGCATTTATGGACATGATGAATAGAATCTGTAAACCATACTTGGATAAATTTGTAATCGTATTCATCGACGATATACTTATTTACTCAGGAAGACTATTATAAGCATTTGCATGCACCCTTAACCTTGTTAAGAAAAGAAAAGCTGCATGCCAAATTCTCAAAATATGAACTTTGACTTCAAAAAGTGCAATTCTTAGGACACATGAGAAATCATAAAGACATTCACAAAATTAAAGCAATCATCAAATGCAAGGCCCCGTAATCAGCAG
This sequence comes from Helianthus annuus, assembly GCF_002127325.2. Classification (NCBI taxonomy): domain Eukaryota; kingdom Viridiplantae; phylum Streptophyta; class Magnoliopsida; order Asterales; family Asteraceae; genus Helianthus; species Helianthus annuus. The sequence continues at coordinate 45,420,278 of NC_035438.2, forward strand.
TAGAAGTTAAGAAGTTTTCTAAGATTAGAATATTATAAGTATTTTATTTTCTAAAGATAGCCGTAACTTTAACTAAGCTAACATGTAAAACAATTCAGTTTAAATAGGGACCTAGACAAGAAGAAGCCTTTAGGATTCTAAAGCAAAGATTAACCAATACTCCAATCTTAGTACTTCCAGAAGGAACGGAAGAGTTTAAAGTATATTGAGATGCTTTTAAGCTAAGATTAGGATATGTGCCAATACAACTCAAAAAGGTAATTGCGTATACCTCAAGGCCATTGAAACAGCATAAGAAAAAAAAACTATACGACTCATGACTTAGAATTAGGAGCAGTAATTTTTGCCCTTAAGATTTGGAGACCTTATCCGTAGGGAAGTAAATTTACAGTCTATACGGATCATAAAAGCTTAAAGTACATATTAGGCAAAAAGAATTGAACATGAGACAAAGAAGATAGATGAAAACTCTAAAGTGATTACGACTGTGATATTCAATATCGCGAGGGAAAGGCAAATGTAATACAGATGCCTTAAGATGTAAATATCATGAAAAGTAAAAGCGAATTCGTGCCCTTAGATTAAATCTACAGTTAGATTTAACAGAACAATTAAAGAATGTTCAAACAACAGCAATCAAGGATGATACTGAAGTAATAAAAGGGCAAACCAAAATAATTGAAACAAGGAAGTAATGGAATTTGGAAATTCCACAAGAAAAGAATTCGGATACCTAAAACAGGGAAAATTAAGAAATAAGATTTTAGAAAAAAGTCCATAAATCTAGGCACCCTGGAAACAATAAAATATACTAAGATTTAATAGGAATGAAAAAGGATGTAGCAATGCATATCTAAGCGTTTCACCTATTCACAATTCAAGGCCAAACATCAGAAACCTTTAGGATTACTATAACAATTAAAAGATGCCAGTATGGAAATGGGGACTCATAACAATGGATTTTGTTACCAAGTTATCCAAAACCAGAAAAGCTAGGCAGACAAATCTCCTCAAGCCATTAGAATTCCAAGTCGGAGATAGAGTACTTTCTGAAAATTTCTCCTTGGAAAGGAATAGTACGATTCGGTAAGGAATGAAAGCTGAGTCCAAGATATGTTGGACCATTCTCCGTGATCCAACGAATAGGACCAGTAGCTTATCATTCACAACTACCAGAAGAATTAGCTGGAGTACATGATGTGTTTCATGTATCCAATCTCAAGAAATGTCTATCAGACGAATCCCTGGTAGTACCTCTTCAAGATATAGAGGTAAATGAAAAGCTGAAATTCGTAGAGAAACCCCTACAAATAGAAGACCGAAAGATCAAGTTTCTCAAACACAAACGACTAAGTGTTAGTGAAAGTCAAATGGGAATCCAGAAGAGGACCAGAATACACTTGGGAACTGGAATCAGAAATGAAGCGAAAATACCCTCATCTATTTCAGTAAATCTCGAGGACGAGATTTTTCCTAAGGTGGGGAGGATGTAACAACTGTCACTAAAATCAACACTTAGGATAGCAATTAACCAATAAGAAAACCTTAATTGAGACACCCAAGTAATTCTGCATTTACCCTAAAATTTTCAAGACAATCGGAATCAGGATCAGGGCCCCTAAAACTCAAGGGGGGTAAACCCTAGTTGGACGTTTATCTAAATTAAACGTTGTGTAGATCTGATTGGTCAATTTCATTGACTCAGCTAGGCTAAGTCCCACGCGTGGCAACCTATAGTCGGTTTGTACCCCTTACGGACCGTAAGGGGTCAGGCTTACGGTCCGTAAGCAAGGCCAAAATTCGGCTATAAATAGCAGGCTTTGGGACTGGATCTAGGAAGTTAAAACGACGCTAAAATTCCGATTTTACGTCGAGTTCTGTCAGTATTCGTTCAAATTAACACACACGGGTCACGAAGTGCTGCCGCAATCAGGGTAATAACTCGATCGCTATTACGATTCAACGTCCGATCGATTATAACTATCCAACGATTGTCCGAGTGCTGCTCAAATTGAGCTTCTACTTTGATTATTCGTCGTGATTTCGACTTGAATATTTGAGTGCTGTTCGACTTCGGACTATGCTCTGTTATTCGTTGTGAATCCGGTTGAATTATTAAGTATTGCACTTGTTAATCATTGTGAGGGTTTGATCTCGTGAATTGACGTAATAGCTGTATTAAGTTACTAATCCGTTGTGTGTGCATTATTATTAAATTAGGTTGAATCAAGGCTAATCAGTAGGCTTATACCTTGCCCGTTAAATCTGCAAAGTGAGTCATTCTCTTTTTATCAACTGTTTTACAATACTCCAAATTATTTTCAAAACGTTATAATTACAGGGATTAAGTCGTGGTTATCTTGACCGCTGGTTAGTGGGGTATTGTGCACATTACTAATTTCTCACAGTTAGGCAATAAGCCCTAACAGAGGTTAGGCTAATAAGACCTAACAGTGACAAAACGTCACTAATTGGGTGACTGGACCCAATAGTGGTATGACCATCGTCACACGGGTGGCAAGACCAGATATTAATTAAGATACTGCCATAGTAATCGCTCTTATGCTGTAATTTATAACTATGTGTCATTTTATCCAAATGAATGATTCACTCAGTATTTCCCCGCTGACAAAACCTTTTTACAACATGTTTCAGGTGACCTACTGTGAATTAAGTATACGTGCTACGGAGCACTATCAAGCTTGAAGTAGTGGCTCAAATAAATAAACATGTTTGTAAAATAATGAAATTATGATATTTATGGGGTTTATCCTGGAATGTAAATAAATAATACTCGGGCAAATTTTCAAGTTTAAAACGATCATGTTAAGACTTCCGCTGTAAACATGAATACCACGGGTTTTCTGTCCCGCGGCTCCTGGACCGGGTCAAACCGGGTACGGGGGCCGTGACACCTAAGCATATCTATACTCTTTCATGAGATTTATACTAAACCACAACTTTGATTTAATTTTTCTATTAAATGCTATCTTTATAATAAACTATAACATATAGGATACGAGGTGTACATAGAGTAAAATCAAACAATACTTTCACAATAACATGTCACCATATAAAACGGGTTATAATAAAACTTTATGAAATAAGACCTTTTATCATCACTTATAAACAAACGTATATATAATTTATATATCAACATATCTGAGAATAACCAATCACAGATACATATTATATACGAATATTTATTACTTTAATTAAAGCATAAACTAATATCCCCTCCATGGTTCTTTCATATTACACATTTTAATAAACGTGCACACATATTACAAAATAATATTGGGGTCATGAACCAACAATTTAAATAACGCACTTTAAGTAACTCAGTAATAAAATATGATATCAACTTGAATATGTAAGTTTTGTTTGATTATTCACATTGGAAACATATGTCATTGAAGTAGAAACAAAACAAGTATATTAAAATTAATTGTCATGCGCTAGCCAATTTTTCATAAAGTAGCAGAACCAATTTTCAAACGGCAACCAATCTTATTTAATTTATTTAGCTAGTTGTAAATCTGAAGAATAATAAACATTTAAACTGAATCACCCGGATGCATAATTTTACAATTAAGGAAATAAAAATGTTCAACCAAAGTAACCCAAAATTTATGTTTATTTTGTAAATTATATGTCACGATTAATTAACAATTCAAAACATGATAAAAGCATATGACTTTAACAGTTATGCCTAATGGCAACCAAATTCTAAACAATTGTGTTCATAAGGAAATAGATTCCATTTTTAGTTTGTGATAACGAGAAAAATTGTGTTCATTTATCTTCTTAACCCATCTTATATTACTAATCAGAGAAAATATTTTAGTTCAACTATTATATTGTAGTTATTTTATTTGAGATTTCTACGTGATTCAAATCTATTGATGATAACATGATCATAAATAAGATAAACTATTTTTAATGGTTATCACAATATTCAAACATATAATCCACTAATTAAATTATAAAATATATTTGAAATCAAGATAATATTACAAATCATAACCATATATACCATGTATCATCTACTAGCAAACTTTTAGTATTATTTAAATTATAACTCAACAAACTTTTAAAGACAAATCATAAATACCAATAAGAATCATAAAACATATTATGTAGTAATATATTACTATATTATATAGTATATGCACGTAGTGAAGTTGTGAGACAAAAAAAATTAAGATAGTAAATATCCATTGATGGGGTTTTACAAACATGCAAAAATAATAAGATAGCAAGTATTTTTTTCTAATAAAACAGATCATTGAAAGTTAAAATATAAGAGTTTTCTAATAAAACAGATCAGTAAAATCTAAAAATATAAGATATGGGCAATATATTATTACGCTACAAGAATGAGATGGAGACATGTTGATTTTTTTTATTTATTAAAAAAATTGAGTCATTTTCTTACCATTTTTCATCCGTACTAACTAGTTATTTATTAGTTTTATAAACACGAGATAATATTTATTTATTAACTTCTCTTATTATATTATTTTATAATTAAGGAATATTATATTATACTTTCATATATCGGTACGCTATATGATTATTTTGTTATTAATTAATATTATTTTATTCAATTATAAATAAATAAGTCTCATCGTTTATGAGGGGCATATTGACAAAATTAATGTACATGAAAACTAGTCATTGTAAATTACTCACATAAAAATCAAATTCCATATCATGTAGTAAATTATTAGAATAATACCTTGATCGATATGAACCAATCTGTTTTTGGTGGGTAACGTCGCTCCGTTAGAAATCTGGGATGACCGGGGTGTCGCAGATCTGCGATGATTTCGTCAATGGAATAGAACGCCAAGTACCTCTTCTATTTGTGCCTAGAGAAAGTGAAACGATTTCTCTATAACGAAATCAACGAGCGAACTCGTGCTGATAACGTGTTGTGAAACTAGCCTAATAGCAAACAATAAGAGAAAGAGATGTAGGGAGAAAGAGATATTTCATTGATAGATATGTCATACAAGAGATACAATAAGAAGTATATATATGAGAAGAAAACTTGAAGAAGAAGCTAATCTATTTTTGGTGTTGATAACCATAATATAAATAATATATTTATAACATACTTAGATTTATTCAATTGTTTTTAAATTATTTAGGCTTCATTATTCACAAGTGTTAATTAAGTTTTAGCTTTTGTTTAGATATTTTTTAACTTCTATTAGTTATGATGTTTTCTTTTACTAAACCAATCTACATATGTATGTAGACTTTTAATGGCTAAATTTATAAAATTTGGGACAAATTGACTACTAATGTGAAACAAATTTGTTGTCAACTCGTCATCAACTTTGGGAGAGGAAAGTTATTCCGGTGGCTACGTATGTGCATACGCTAGAAGTAAATAAGAAACTTCATGCACCTTCTCATTTGTTCACAAACCTTTTTCACACACAATAATTTTTCTTTATTAAATTGTAGCAACTTTATAAAATATATATTAATAAAGTAATTGTCATCGGAATTTATCAAATAATTAGACAACTTCACACTTCAAAAAAAATTACTTTTATCTTTTACAATTAATGTATCGTTACCTCTCTAAACAAGAAATTATGGTTTCTTTCGGAGAATTAGATTTTAATAACTTTAACTTTCGCATATTGGTTGATAGTAATTCTAACTTAAGAAACTTCCCATGTTAGTCTCAACTTGCACACATTTTTCCTCAGCCGATCCTTTTCTAGCCGATCCTTTTCTAACTGAGGTCTAACTTAGTTTTTTTTTTTGCTAACATGGCAGTTTATGTGGCACCACCTCCACCACCTACCACCACCATCAGCCACCATCACCCCACCACCACCACCACCATCAACCATCACCCACCCACCCACCACCATCAACCACCACAACTACTACCACCACCACACCATCACCACCCACCATCAACTACCACAACTACTACCACCACCACACCATCACTACCCACCATCAGCCACCATCACCCCACTACCACCACCACCTCCTCTATCAACCATCACCCACCCACCCACCACCATTAGCTAACACAACTGCTACCACCATCACCACCTGTAACATTCTCAAAATTTTAAATTTTAAATAAAGTTATTACACGAATAGGTCATGGGTAAGTTGACTGTTAGAAATATGAAGTACCTAGACGGGCCTAGGAACCGTTTCATAATCATAATAATAAAAAAAAATACATTATATTTGAACCTACTCCGTTTTTAATGAAACTTGGTTCAAAATATAGATAAGATTATTCACATTCTAATGACATATTCATTATTTAATAAAACGTCATATTTTAGAAGTTATAAACGCCAAATTAGTGAAGCAGTTGAATTAATTATAAATCAATAAAATAATATTAAAATCAAAAGCTATAACATTCACATTTTTGAGAATGTATACGTAACTTTCAAAGTAAATAATAAAATAACTAAAAATCAATATGTAGTGCTAGTATACGTGTTGTACGACCAAGAAACTTGGAAATATTTAGTTGTTCTTGTTTACGGGGAGGTGAAGGTGGACATGCATTAAATTGTTGTTGTGTAGGTAGACAAACTTTGCATGCACTCCACATCCAAATTTTAGTATAAATAGGAGTTGTAAGCTCTCACAGATCCTCACACCTTTCTCTCTCTCGCCAACTCCCTTTTTCTCTAAAATTCTATGTTGTTATTTTTATTTATTTATTTATAATAGTAATAAAGACCTGCACCGTTTTAAGTGTTGTAACCCCTAACCACTGAGTCAATACACTGTCCGATTGATTTAGAACCCATCAACGCATGTCAAGGCTATGCCCGATTAAGCACGTTGGGGTTCTGTCTCGTGACGTAGGGATAAAATTAAATTAGGTTACTATACTTAATACGAGTGCATTATATATTTTATTAAACAACCTAGGAGTTATACCCAAGATATAACAACCCTCCTTAAAATATTTTAGACACCCCCAAATGTCCTAAATACACCCCGTATACGTAAAATAGGCCCGAAATACCTTTACATAATTAAAAATCAAATAAAAACAATAATTCAAGACTGTCACGGGGCGCGACAGACTACTCTTGAGTCTTCGCGAGCCGCGACCGAACAACAGACGACAACACCACAGCCCGCCACGTGGCAGGACACGCGTCAAACTCACCAATGACTCAGCTCACCGGTTGCCGCCTAAGGGGTCCTCGCGGGGCACGTAAAACCTCACCTCGTCTTTCGTGGGGCGCGAGGGACTCATTGAGCAGCCCTATAAATTGGATCGACGAGCTTCAGTTGAATTCGTTCAAATTTTGTTTTTCTCTCTCAATTTCTATATAATAGAAATAATACCCGGGCATTATACCCCCCTAAATAGCGAAGCTCTGCCTCGTTGTAAGTATTTTAACCCCCGGTTACGTATTAGTTATGCTGCCCGATTGATCTAGTGCTCCGTAACGGCTGTCGAGGTTCTGCCTGACGTAGTCGTTGGAGTTCTGTCTCGGGGAGGATATAACTAATGTAAATTGGGTTATTATACTAACACGTGTACATTATTTAATTAATAGATTATAACCAGGAAGTCACAAAGGAAAGACCTAAAATAGCAATGTGAGTAATCTCCTTTTTACAAATTGTTTTTACAAAACCTCACTTAAATTAAATTATATCAAACAGTAATTGAGTATTTGTATTCTACAATTATCGTCGGTATGTTGGGGTTTTGTATACAAAATTTGTTACTACATTGTGAGTAGTAACATGACCACAAGTCGTGTTGACAGTACTGTGGGTGGTAATTAAAGTAGATGGAAACAAATGTAATTGCGCGATCGCCCTCAATGTTGTAGACTGATAAAACCTGTTTTGATTAAACTGGGATTCACTCACCAGTATTTCCTGCTGATAAAATGTTTTAAACACGTGTTTCAGGTAACTTAGTGTGAAGCCAATAAAAGCCAGCTGGAGAGCACTGAAGGCTTAGAAAAGTGGCAATAAAAGTTACCTAATTAAAAAGGAGAATTGTTTTCAATAATTGTGGTTATTCCCTTTAAAATTATCAAAATGAAAAATCGGGTTTTGTCTCACTTATAAATGTATTTTCAGAGAAACTTGGGTTTTATCCCATTTCTTTATTTTAAATATTTTTGGTGTTTAACTCTGATAAAATATTTCCTAACTACGGTCCTGATGAAACTTTCCGCTGCCAAATTGATAAACACCGATACCACTGAAACTGGCCGCGGCCGCCCGTTCCCGGGGTAGGGGTCGGGGGTTGCGACAGAGGTGGTATCAGAGCTATGCCACTGGTTTAAGCCCTTTAGGTGTTCTTCCAATACCTAAACCCTTAACCATTTGTGTTAGGAAATTAATATCTTATGTGTTATCATGTGAACATAAAATCTTAATATGTTCATTATGATTTTTATGTTATTTCATGAATTTTGAATTCCCAATATGTGTTACCCATATTTGTATCTTACAGCTATGCTGTATTATATATATAAATGATATATATTAATAATATCATGTCCTAGTAAATTTCGTGATATCTTATATATCTATCATATCCATATGTATATGTGTGAACTTAATGCAATATAAATTTTATAGTAATGATAGAATGATATTTTAATATTCATATAAAATAAATGCAATTCAGATATGATACTTTGTAAATAGCATAATTTAAATATTTAGATAATATGTATTGTACCTAAATGATTTTACAAATTCTCAGGGTACGTAAAATAGGCTATAAAAAGGGAAAATATTCATAATATAATATTCAAATATGTATCATCTTAATTGTGTAAATACAATTTAAAATAAATTATAATAATATTATGATATTGATATTAATTGTCACACCCCAACCGATGGCGGAATCATCGGGGCATGGCACTGAGCAAAACAGATTGTCCAGAAGTTTCCACAACAACTATCATTACCATTTAGTTTAAATAATGCGTCCCATACCGTATCCCAAACAGTAAAACAAATTATTACAGAATACAACTAGCCAAATACTCTGTTCCGACAACTCAGATTCAAATGTAATAATAAATATTGTTTGTTTGCTTCTAAAGACCCCTATCTTGACCATGACAGACAACTATTTGTTGGGGGACTCTAGAGCTTTATTCTAGCCTCGCTTTCCTAGCAAGTAAACACCTTAAACACCTGTCACATACCTTAAAATAAAGTCAATACATAAAATGTAAAGGTGAGCATACAAGTTTGATATAGCATATAGAGTTCGAAATAGTTTACGCATAACCAGCACGTACACAGAGGAAAACGAAGCATGTTAATTATCGACATGGATCTATCAATACCAATGACTGCGGGTTGACAGTCCGAGACAGTTCGCAATACATGATTACCACCGTAATCCATGCAAGTAATTGTCCTTAACAACCCCAGTGTGAACGGGTGCTGAGTGCAAACTATAGTACTACGTCGTTAAGGCAGGTAGACAGCATTCCACGTGTAAACATAACAACAAGCATTCATTTAGTCACGTAATACATGCATAACGGTTAGCGTATAAAGTAATTGAGTAGTTTGTTCGATTGTGATTTTAGATAGGTAACGTATGTGACACCCAAAAGTGCTAAAGCAAAAAGGGTTCGAGTATACTCACAGCGATTGATTGATGGATTGAAGGGAGCGCTTGATAGTAGGGTTAGCCTGAATAGTTCGATAGCATAATGATGAGTAACGCGTTAAATGGAAACAAGTGATGATGGGTCGAACAGCCTGGTCGATCGAACTGCAGGTTCGATCGAACGAATTGTTCGTTTGGTTAGACAGTCCGTTTGGTCAGCCAGTTCGATCGGCCGGTAGGCTCGATCGGTTGGACTGTTCGAGTGGATTGTTTCTTCCTTTGAGTAGGATGTGTTTGTGTATGATGGCTTAACCTTTTGAAGTTTTCGTTGTAGTATTTGAGAACATTGAAGTGTTCTTACCTTTCAAGTCGATCGATCGAACGGGCCGTTCGATCGGCCGGCTTAACCGATCGGTTAGACACTTCAGTAGTAGTCCTCAGCAGGATGTCACCTGATCGAACAGCATGTTCGATCGGGTGGCACTCCATATATCGAACGAGTTGAAAAATCGATTAAGGGTTGAAGCATAGTATCTCATGATCCGAAGAGTAATGTTACCAATCAGCTCGTTCGATCGAACATCACTTCGTTCAATACTATACATCATGAAACTGTCAAAGTGTGGGACCACGTGCTAGCCGATCGGCTGGCCTGGTCGATCGGCTGATGTGTCCGATCGGTACGGCTGTTCGTTCGAACAGCCTGTTCGATCGGTCAGCATCCTGACCTGGTCGGCCTGTTCGTCTAACACTTGGCTGTTTTTAATTGTTGTCATTATATCGAAGTGTTTTGACAACGAGTTGAGCCATGGAACCTTCGTTCTTACTTGTTTCTCCTGCTCGGACAGGAATCACCCAAGTCCGGCCGGTGAACGGTTCGGAACGGTAGTTTAACGTTTAACCCGAAGTCGGTGAACCTCATAGATAGAATCCGAATCTTGAACCACACAACCATTAGAATAATTAGTGAGTTGGCTCAAGCTCCGTTTCTACCGGTGTGAAGGCATTGAGTGTAAAGGAGTTGAAAGAAAGTTGGAAATCCTTCTTTCAATCCTTCACACCATGTAAATGTTCAGATCTGTGACAGATCTTAGTTTGTTTATGTGGAAATCAGCTAGATCCAAGTGATTCTTGGTGGATTGAGGCCAAAACATGAAGTTCTTGAAGAACACCATGATGACATCATTCTAGAATACTTAGATCTTGATGATTTCACGGTTAGAAACCAAGATTTGAAAGATAGAAAGGTGAAGAAGCGTGTATTGATCAAGAAAGTACAAGATTTAGGATGAAATCTTACCGGGATTGAGAGAAATCTGAGAAAAGAAGGGAAGCACGAGCTGGTCGGTCAGAGAGTTTCCAAAAGTGGAAAGAATGACAACGACAGGCCTATTTATAGGCTTCCAAAAGGGGAAAGGGCTAGCCGATCGGCCAGGCATCCCGATCGGACAGCCTGCTCGATCGAACAGCCCGTTCGATTGGCTGGGCTGTTCGATCGGCTGGGCTGTTCGATCGGCTAGGAGCCTGATCGATCAATAGCCTGCGTTGAGCGTTTGGTGCGACGATTTCTGATATTTCGATTTCGATTGAGGACGATATGAATACGATAGAGTTTCCTATTCAAATTACTTTTTAATCCCAACCACTATATCTACATACAAGCATCTACATTCCATATTTGATTTCGAGTTCGATTGAGTTTTGAGTTTTGATTCGATTGATCACCATACATATAATAAAGTAAGCACGCACAGGTAACACGTAAGGCACACACACGTAATATAACACCAAATTCATGTAATTCGAGTTTCAAGTTTGATTGATGATTCGATTAGCTTGATTATTGATTGATTGACTTTATCGCATTGATACTTCCTACTATTCACAGTCGTAAAGTGTTTTGCGTCGACTAAACATTCGATTACTTCGATCCCTTGATAAACAACACTTACTCCACATAATACAAATAATAAAACATAAAATAAACCAATCACAGTCAAAGAAGTCAAACTTGACTTGGACTTTGACTTTGACTTTGACATTCGAAAACACGGGGTGTTACAGCCTCCCCTTGTTTAGGGAATTTCGTCCCGAAATTAGGCTGAAAGCTGCACAGCACCGTAAATGATTTTACCAATTTCTCGCTTCAGATCTTCATTTAAATAATTGCGGGTACTTAGCCTTCATGTCGCTTTCGAGTTCCAAGTAAACTCTGCGCCTCATTTTCCTTCCCATCGGATTTTCATGATAGGGATGCGCGAGCGTCTGAGTTGCTTGGTTTGGTGATCCATGATTTCGACAGGCTTTTCTACAAAATGCAGCGTTTCATTGACTTGAAGGTCGTCGAGAGGTACAATCAGATCATGATCAGCTAGGCATTTTCGGAGGTTTGACACATGGAAAGTCGGGTGGACGTTACTAAGTTCCTCCGGTAGTTCGAGTCTGTAGGCGACTTTTCCGATCCTTTCCCGAATCTTAAAAGGTCCAACATATCGAGGCGCTAGTTTCCCTTTCTTGCCGAATCTGACCACACCCTTCCAAGGTGATACCTTTAGGAGTACGTTGTCGCCAACGTCAAATTCAAGGGGCTTGCGTCTTCTATCGGCGTAACTTTTCTGTCTATCCCTGGCTTTCAACAAATTGTCCCGAATCTGGAGGATTTTTTCAGTCGTCTCTTGTAGTAACTCGGGACCGGTTAATGGCGAGTGACCGATCTCGTGCCACACAATAGGCGAACGACATCTTCTTCCATATAAGGCCTCGAATGGTGCCATTTGTATGTTGGCATGATAGCTGTTGTTGTACGAGAATTCGACTAACGGTAGGTACTTGTTCCAACTACCACCGAAGTCTATGACACACGCGCGGAGCATGTCTTCAAGAGTACGGATCGTTCTTTCAGTCTGTCCGTCGGTTTGAGGATGGAATGCGGTACTTAGATTAAGCGACGTACCAAGAGCCGCTTGAAACGTTTCCCACAATCGCGAAGTAAACCGAGCATCACGGTCAGAGATGATGTCGCGAGGCGTACCATGATTACAAATGATCTCGTCGGTGTAGATTCGGGCTAGTCGTTCTACCTTGTAGTCTTCCCATATTGGCAAAAAGTGGGCTGATTTGGTCAGACGATCAACTATAACCCAAATGCTGTCGTGACCTGATGGCGTGGGCGAAAGTTTGGTTATGAAATCCATAGCTATACTCTCCCACTTCCATATGGGGATTGGAGGTTGTTCGAGTAAGCCAGAAGGTCGTTGATGTTCAGCCTTAACACTTGCATAAGTCAGGCAACTTCCAACATAAAGAGCGATATCCCGTTTTAGGCCCGGCCACCAGTACTTGTAGCGAAGATCCTGGTACATTTTATCGGCACCGGGATGAATAGAATATCAGGATTTGTGGGCTTCGTCCATTATAATGTTTCGCAAATCGGTTCGCTTAGGGATCCAAATTCGGTCCAGGTAATAGAAAATCCCATTTGCTTTGCTTGCAAGCTGAGCTCCATCGTGATAGATCCTCTCTTTCTTCAAAGTGCGTTCGTTAAAACAAGCATGTTGGGCTTCGCGGATGAGGGTTTCGAGATTATGCTGGGCTTGGGTATTACGAATACTGAGCAAATAACTCCGTCTGCTGAGCGCGTCGGCAACAACATTTGCCTTGCCTGGGTGATAACGAATCCCACAGTCGTAATCGTTAAGAAGTTCTACCCATCAGTGTTGATGCATGTTAAGTTCTTTCTGATTAAAGATGTGTTGTAAACTCCTGTGATCGGTGAAGATCGTACACCTGGTACCATACAGGTAGTGTCGCCAAATCTTTAATGCAAAAACAACTGCGCCTAGCTCGAGATCATGGATTTTGAGCTGACGAGATGCGTAAGCTATAACCTTGTCCCATTGCATGAGAACACAGCCAAGACCAAGGTTGGAAGCATCACAATAGACAATGAAATCGTTGTTTCCGTCGGGCAACGTGAGAACAGGAGCATTGCAGAGCATGTGCTTGAGGGCTTGAAAAGCAGACTCTTGTTCGGTTCCCCAAACAAAAGGCTTGTCTTTATGAGTAAGGGCGGTAAGCGGCACAGCGATCTTAGAGAATCCTTCGATAAATCGTCAATAATAGCCCGCTAGTCCGAGAAAAGAACGAACTTCAGACGGGTTTTTAGGCGTAATCCAGCTCTTAACTGCTTCAATCTTCGCGGGGTCGACATGAATACCTTGACTATTAACGATGTGACCTAGAAATTGAACCTCCTCCAGCCAGAATTCGCACTTGGAGAACTTGGCATAGAGTTGATTCCCCTGGAGTAGTTCGAGAATCAAACGTAGATGTTGCGCGTGTTCAGCTTTCGATTTGGAATAAATCAGGACATCGTCGATGAACACGATGACGAAACGGTCTAGAAATGGCTTACACACGCGATTCATCAGATCCATGAAAACCGCGGGTGCGTTGGTGAATCCAAAAGGCATAACAACGAATTCATAATGGCCGTATCGAGTTCGAAAAGCGGTTTTAGGGATATCTTCCTCTTGAATGCGCAATTGATGATAGCCTGAACGTAGATCGATCTTCGAGAAACACGTAGCACCTTGCAACTGATCAAACAAGTCATCAATTCGAGGTAGAGGATAACGGTTCTTGATGGTTAACTTATTCAACTCCCGATAGTCGATGCACATCCTGAATGACCCATCCTTCTTTTTAATGAAAAGGACTGGCGCGCCCCAAGGAGAGGTGCTCGGGCGAATAAAGCCTTTTTCAAGTAACTCCTGGAGTTGGTTCGAAAGTTCCCGCATTTCGGATGGCGCGAGTCGATAAGGGGCTTTGGCAACAGGGTTAGCTCTAAGAATAAGGTCGATAGGAAAGTCGATATCACGACTTGGAGGTAGTCAAGGAAGATCACCAGGGAACATCTGAGGAAAGTCACGGACCACTGGGACGTCTTTGACTTCGGCCTTCTTTTTCTTTTCCTTCTCCGCTACTACAATGTTGGCCAAGAAAGCTCTGTATTCCTTGCGGAGATACTTGATGGCTTGGATACATGACATGAGCTTGAGACCTTTCGAAGCTGTTTCACCGTATACACATAATAGATCACCATTAGCGAGCGAGAATCGAATCATCTTATCAAAACACACAACTTCAGCATGATTTTCACGAAGAAAGTCCATGCCTACTATGATGTCGAAACTTCCGAGTTGCATGGTAATAAGGTCGAAAGGGAAGATATGATTGTTGAGCTCGAGAGTATAATCACGGAGAACAGAATTAACGGCGACAGTTCTTCCAGTAGCGACTTCGACTTCGAATGACGAGGGGAGATAAGAACGCTTACGACTAAGGAGCTTCTCGAATTCAAACGACACAAAGCAGTTATCGGCTTCAGTATCAAACAAACATGATGCATAAATACCATTCACAAGGAACGTACCATTAACCATGTTGTTGTCAGCCTGGGCTTGACGGGCGTTGATGTTGAAGGTTCTGGCACGGGCTGCTTGTTGCTGCTGCTGAGGCTGCTGCTGCTGCTACTGCTGGGGCTCTTGTTTCACAACCCTGTTTGGGCACATATTTGCAAAATGGTTAGGGTCACCACATGCAAAGCAGACTTGAGCATTGACCGCGGGTGCTTGAGCTGCGGGTTAGCCTTGAGGGTCTGGGAGTAGAGCTTGATGAGCGGCGGCAGGAGCTGCGGTGTTACGGGGACCATAGCGACAGTTCGCAGTGAAATGACCGTAGAGATTGCAGTGAGCGCAGAAACGACAGGCGATTCCCACTGGATGATGATATGAGCATGTTGGGAAGAGCGGGTGGGGACCTGTGTAAGCACGCTTTGCTGGCGGTGCATTGGTCACTGGAGCTGGTCGGTGATGAGACTGCTGCTGAGCCTGTACGGCTTGCAGAGGGGCAGCAGTTGCTGTGACGGCACAGTTCTTGTTCCTGGAGCTGCTGTTGTTGTGCTTCTTCTTGCGACGTGATGACTTGGATGGTTGAGCAGTGGAGGTGTCAGCGGTTGGTGCAGTGGTAGCTTGATGCAGAGACTTGGATGACTTATCCCAGAAACCAGACTTTACCCGCTTGTCACTGATCTCGGCGGCAAGCAAGTAAGTCTCCTCGATTGAGGATGTCTTGGCGGCATGAACAAATTCGGCAACACAATCAGGTAGAGCTCGAATATACTTCTTGATGGCCATGTCTGGCGTCTTGACTTGATCGGGACAGATAATACTAAGCTGCTTGAAGCGAGCAGTTAAAGCAGCGTTGTCTCCATCCTTCTGCTTGATGTTCCAAAACTCGTCCTCCAGCTTTTGGCGTTCATGGGGAGGGCAGAATTCGTCCATCATGATGGCCTTTAGGTCTTCCCAAGTCAGCTCATAAGCTGCATCATTCCCGCGCTTGTTTCGTTCGGCCATCCACCAGTCTAGAGCTCGGGACTAGAAGACACCGGTCGCATTGAGGGTACGGAGATTTTCAGGACAGCCGCTTTGGCGTAGAGTGACTTCAATCGAGTCAAACCATTGAAACATGGCGGTAGGGCCATCTTCTCCGGTAAACTCTTTTGGTCCGCATGCCTTAAAATTTTTGAAGCTGAAAACAGTCTTGTTAGCATCTTTAGGAGCTTCGGTTCATGACTCCTCAGACGATATGCTGACGTTTTCATACACTTTGCTCACAGCTTTTGCCACTTGCTTGGCGATGATAGCAGTGAGACGCTTGTCTCTCTTTTCTTGGCGAGTAAGAGGGGTTCGGTGTCCAGATGACGACATGGTCTGCAACAGACATCATCGTAGGTCTCAGACACAACAAATCGAATCTCACCTCACACGTCTACTACTTACTAAAGCTCAGGAACACGATAAGGCATGAATCACATAAACACATAAGCACAAAACCACAGATTCACGTAATCACAGAAGCACAAAAACACATGGAGCACAGAATCACAGAATCACAGAATCACAGAAGCATAGAAGCACAGTAGCACATAAACACAAATGCATTTAATCACAGATGCGGTCAGAATACAGAAACCTATCCTTCTAAGTTCGCGCGTCGTTCGAATATAGCGATTGCGGATAGCATATCGAGTGGTATAGTATAGTCGTATGGCATGTCGAGTATAGTATAAGCGTACATCATAGCATAATGTCGTTTAGATTTGCAGTGACTTGTTAGCGTATTGAGATAGAAGAGCAATGCGAGTTATGTGTTTCGATCGAAGTGATAGCAAAATCGAATAATCCTTCAAAAATTTAAACACATAAACAGATATGTACACATAAAACATATAAAAATCAACGGATGATCAGAGTAGGCAATTGCGGGCTCAGAATCGAACACATAAAATCGAGAAACAGATTGTCTGCGGCTATTAGACGTCGACTACCCAAAGCGATTTGACTATTCATAATAGACTTGTCGTCACATTTCGACTTTCAGGTTCGTGTTTCTGCCTCGATTCTTGGGCATTCAACACGCATTCCCTAGGTCATACTCATGAGTTTAGGTCGTTGGAGTCCGTCGAGGCCTTGGTGAGATAAATAAAAATCCGGAACAAGTTGTCAAGGTTAGGGTTTCACCCCTAGCTTAGCAACTCCTTCCTTGTTTTAGTAAAATTTGAGGAGATTATTCATCAAAATATGGATTTCACTCCTGATTTGGTATAATTCTCCTCGTTGGTTCTGAAAAAAAAACTAATGAAGAAATCATTAATGAATTGATAAAATCAGCATTGACCAAGCAATTTAGTCGAGAGTTTGCGGTGTTCACACCTAATCCTGACTGAATTGCTAGATTCTATTTGAAAATTCGAGTGTAGTGATAGCGAAGAGTAACAGGATATAGCACATAACCTTGGTCTGTTGGTTCCTAACTATAGTCGAGGTCTCTAAGACAGCGACCCGGACTAGGTCGTGTCTTGCCTAATTCCCTATAGTTATGGCTCTGATACCAATCTGTCACACCCCAACCGATGGCGTAATCATCGGGGCATGGCACTGAGCGAAACAGATTGTCCAGAAGTTTCCTCAACAACTATCATTACCATTTTGTTTAAATAATACGTCCCATACCGTATCCCAAACAGTAAAACAAATTATTACAGAATACAACTAGCCAAATACTCTGTTCCGACAACTCAGATTCAAATGTAATAATAAATATTGTTTGTTTGCTTCTAAAGACCCCTATCTTGACCATGACAGACAACTATTTGTTGGGGGACTCTAGAGCTTTATTCTAGCCTCGCTTCCCTGGCAAGTAAACACCTTAAACACCTGTCACATACCTAAAAATAAAGTCAATACATAAAATGTAAAGGTGAGCATACAAGTTTGATATAGCATATAGAGTTCGAAATAGTTTACGCATAACCAGCACGTACACAGAGGAAAACAAAGCATGTTAATTATCGACATGGATCTATCGATACCAATGACTGCACTTTGACTGTCCGAGACAGTTCGCAATACATGATTACCACCGTAATCTATGCAAGTAATTGTCCTTAACAACCCCCGTGTGAACGGGTGCTGAGTCCAAACTATAGTACTACGTCGTTAAGGCAGGTAGATAGCATTCCACGTGTAAACATAACAACAAGCATTCATTTAGTCACGTAATACATGCATAACGGTTAGCGTATAAAGTAATTGGGTAGTGTGTTCGATTGTGATTTTAGATAGGTAACGTATGTAACACCCACAAGTGCTAAAGCAAAAAGGGTTCGAGTATACTCACAACGATTGATTGATGGATTGAAGGGAGCGCTTGAGAGTAGGGTTAGCCTGAATAGTTCGATAGCATAATGATGAGTAACGCGTTAAATAGAAACAAGTGATGATGGGTCGAACAGCCTGGTCGATCGAACTGCAGGTTCGATCGAACGGATTGTTCGTTCAGTTAGACAGTCCGTTCGGTCAGCCAGTTCGATCAGTCGGTAGGCTCGATCGGTTGGACTGTTCAAGTGGATTGTTTCTTCCTTTGAGTAGGATGTGTTTGTGTATGATGGCTTGACCTTTTGAAGTTTTCGTTGTAGTATTTGAGAACATTGAAGTGTTCTTACCTTTCAGGTCGATCAATCGAACGGGCCGTTCGATCGGCCGGCTTAACCAATCGGTTAGACACTTCAGTAGTAGTCCTCAGCAGGATGTCACCTGATCGAACAGCATGTTCGATCGAGTGGCACTCCATACATCGAACGAGTTGAAAAATCAATTAAGGGTTGAAGCATAGTATCTCATGATCAGAAGAGTAATGTTACTAATCAGCTCGTTCGATCGAACATCACTTCGTTCAATACTCTACATCATGAAACTGTCAATGTGTGAACGTGCTAGCCGATCGGCTGGCCTGGTCGATCGGCTGATGTGTCCGATCGGTTGGGCTGTTTGTTCGAACAGCCTGTTCGGTCGGTCAGCATCCTGACCTGGTCGGCTTGTTCGTCTAACACTTGGTTGTTTTTAATTGTTGTCATTATATCAAAGTGTTTTGACAACGAGTTGAACCATGGAACCTTCGTTCTTACTTGTTTCTCCTACTCGGACAGGAATCACCCAAGTCCGGCCGGTGAACAGTTCGGAATGGTAGTTTAACGTTTAACCCGAAGTCGGTGAACCTCGTAGATAGAATCCGAATCTTGAACTACACAACCATTAGAATAATTAGTGAGTTGGCTCAAGCTCCGTTTCTATCGGTTTGAAGGCATTGAGTGTAAAAGAGTTGAAAGAAAGTTGGAAATCCTTCTTTCAATCCTTCACACCATGTAAATGTTCAGATCTGTGATAGATCTTAGTTTGTTTATGTGGAAATCCGCTAGATCCAAGTGATTCTTGGTGGATTGAGGCCAAAACATGAAGTTCTTGAAGAACACCATGATGACATCATCCTAGAATACTTAGATCTTGATGATTTCACGGTTAGAAACCAAGATTTGAAAGATAGAAAGGTGAAAAAGCGTGTATTGATCAAGAAAGTACAAGATTTAGGATGAAATCTTACCGGGATTGAGAGAAATCTGAGAAAAGAAGGGAAGCACGAGCTGGTCGGTCAGAGAGTTTCCAAAAGTGGAAAGAATGACAATGACAGGCCTATTTATAGGCTTCCAAAAGGGGAAAGGGCTAGCCTATCGGCCAGGCATCCCGATCGGACAGCCTGCTCGATCGGACAGCCCGTTCGATTGGCTGGGCTGTTCGATCGGCTGGGCTGTTCGATCGGCTAGGAGCCTGATCGATCAACAGCCTGCGTTGAGCGTTTGGTGCGACGATTTCTGATATTTCGATTTCGATTGAGGACGATATGAATATGATAGAGTTTCCTATTCAAATTACTTTTTAATCCCAACCACTATATCTACATACAAGCATCTACATTCCATATTCGATTTCAATTTCGATTGAGTTCGATTGAGTTTCGAGTTTTGATTCGATTGATCACCACACATATAATAAAGTAAGCACGCAAAGGTAACACGTAAGGCACACACACACGTAATATAACACCAAATTCACGTAATTCGAGTTTCGAGTTCGATTGATGATTTGATTAGCTTGATTATTGATTGATTGACTTTATCGCATTGTTACTTCCTACTATTCACAGTCGTAAAGTGTTTTGCGTCGATTAAACATTCGATTACTTCGATCCCTTGATAAACAACACTTACTCCACATAATACAAATAATAAAACATAAAATAGACCAATTACAGTCAAAGAAGTCAAACTTGACTTGGACTTTGACTTTGACTTTGACATTCGAAAACACGGGGTGTTACATTAATATCTTAACCAAAGATGTAAAATAACACCTTTAGGTACGATATCACTAAAATATCATAATACAAAATATTATTCAGTGAAAGCAGGATATTTTATGATTTATATTCAAAAGTTTTACTCAATTTAAAAATATGTATTTGTCAAAAGTGTTGATAACACATATAATTATATTAATTTTGTTAAAAATATAATTTTTCAGCATTATTTAGATACAATAATTAAATTAATTTGTAAATCACTTTATAATTCTTTATCGTATTATTAAATATTAAATATATAGATTATTCATCAAAATCTGATAAATTAAGTAATATTCAGAAATTATGTGTATAGTCAATATTAATGATAATTAACATGTTAGAAAAAATTTTAATAAGTAAACGCTCTTTAATATATACTGTTATTATTTATCATCACTAAAATACGCTAAATTAAATATTATTAAAATTCTGTTTTAAATTAAAACTAATAATAATAATATTTTTAGAAGAATAAAAATAATTGGCTCTTGAATAAAGTTATGTTGAAAGAATTTTATAAAACAAAATTCTTAATACAGTTTATACAAATAATGAACAAGAATTATTATAGTTCGTAATTCATAGTTGACGATTTTAAAACTTAAGCACATATATATATACAATGGAAGATATAAAATATTTTATAAGACGGTATTTATGAAATAGGAATATGTATAACAACTTGATACTGTAATACCTATATATCACTTGGAAATAGCCTAAACCTATCTCTTAGATTATATGTAAATCAGATATATGTATATTTTATATAACTTGTATCAATAATATAAATAATATTCCATCTATGCAATAAAGACATGTACAAAAACATTTAGTACAGTATAACAATATGGTTTAAAATATATGTACATATATTTCAAAAGAAATAATTTTTAATATTTGATAAGTTTAATTCAGTTCTTAAATTATATTTAAGTTATATGTACATATATTCTAAGATGAGAATGATACTTTATTAAATTTAAAAATATTAAATTTTGTGTTCTCTGTTGTGATTCTTTAGATATAATAAAAATAAGAATTTGAATTAATCAACCTGTCACTTAAGGGTTAAATTGTTCTAAGAGAGTCCAGGAAATTTATAATTTTAATAAGTTTATTCCTTTTGATAAAATTCCTTTTTATTCCAAAATATTATGTTCAAGAAATTAATAGAAATTTATTTTGTTATTATAATGGAATAAACAAGGTTATGGGGATAAACAGGATAATTAACACAATCAATTATGTTGGATTCTTATAATTTGATATTATATTTATAGGAAATTTTAAACTTTATATTTATACGTATGTATATACAAGATACAATTTTCCTAATAATATATACAATATAATAATCAAATGTCTTCTGTAGAAGGACAATCCTTTATATAACACAAGAAACAAACCTACATATTTACTCAAAATCTATTTTTTTTATTTAAAAGATACCTTAAGGATACCTGTACTAGCATCACCACTTGAAAAAAAACAATAATAAGTCAATAACGGAGAGTCTCATAATTTCATATAAAACCCTTACCTTTATTTCTGAATACCTATCCAGCCATAAGCCCTGGAAATATAATTAAATTAAGGCAATACAAAAGCTATTACACCAAAGGAAGAAACAACACATATAAGATATACATTTTCCTTATATTTTGATAAGATATATAGTAAGAGAAAATGTTAAGATATAACATGTATATATGTTACCTTAATATATATAATTATCATCGCATAATACTGATAGCTATGACTATAATGGTGCTAAACAAAATATGCCTGTATAATTGCTTAGTTCTGTGAAAATTATATCTGAACATGTTTGTAATTCAGATGTCAAAGGAAATAGCATGTGATCAAGAAATTCAGGCTAGTAATGAAAACTCTTTGGATAGAAATACTATAGAAAATATAATAGCTCAAGGAATATCGAATGCTATACCTTCGATCATTGAAGCTATTAAGATTTCTGTGCCTATAAACGAAGATCGTACTATACACTGTAGGCATACTCACCACTTCAAACCTAACCCTAGCTCCAAGGGAAGTCATGATATTCATATCAAAACTTCACCTTCCAAACGAAAGAAAACCACAACTTATGGATACTCCTATAAGGAATTCCGCTCCGACAAATCATGTAAAGAACAAGAAATGGAACCAGCAATCGCGCAGCCTACATGCAACAACAAAAAGCATTCAAGAAAACGTCATTCTAGGAATACACTTCGTTGTAATTTCTACAAGAAGGCTGGACACGCAGAGGAAGAATGTAGAAGGAAAACTAATGAATGTTACAAATGCGGAGACCCAGGCCACATTCGTCCCTACTGCCCGAAACTATTTAAGGCACTCGACAACGAGGATCGAAACCCCGATGAAGCAAATAAGAATGAATAGATATTTACAACGTCGGAGACAATAGCCAACTTTTAGAATAAGTATCCTTATGTTTTCAGTATTAATTGACTTTTGATTCCAACAAAAAATTCATCAATAAAAGGTCTTTATTTTTCTTTTATAAGAGGCAACTCTCATTTGTCTCATCTCTTGACAAATTCCTATGTCGTACATTGCCTGTCATGCATGAGAATACACTTCAAAAGGATAATTTATTCATGAATGTTAATAAATATTTCGTTATACTCATTCTGATAATCTATATGATTACATAATGTTGACTTTTGATAATCGAGTCAACAGATTTCTTGGAAAACTCATCTACTTTTCAAGGTTACTTACCAGATTTTCATTTAAACCATTTCTTGTCAATACATATGTCCATTGTTGGAATATGTCTAAACCAAGCTCAATTGTTTGAACTTGTTCACGAAAAAAAAAACATTCAATTCAAAATCCCATATGATGAATTGAGATCATCATATTCGAGGTAATCTCATTGTTTGAATCATAGTAAACTTATTTAAAGTCTTCAGTTTCAATATATCATTTGTTAAAACACGACACCTTGCGGTGGCGATTTCTTTGAAACTTGGACTCATTTCATTTTCACACATGAGGTACGAATTTATTGATTCATTATCCTAAACCAGTTTAATACAATTTTGTGTTAAAATAAAGGTACCTAAATTCTTATTCTAATGTACCTCCAACATTTCTTTCATCTTTGAAAGTAATCCTACAATATTCATATCTTTCATCATTTGGAACATCCTATCTTCTGAATATCCAGATTCACTCCATTTGAAACTTTCAGTCAATTGCGAGAATGGTGAATTCGTTCGGTCACCGTAACCTTTGAATTCTTTCAGTCATTACAACACCTTGCGGTGTTTGTATAAATTTGTAGCCTGTGCTAATAGTAAAACCTAATCATACATCATTTGTTTGACTCATCATTCAAATAGTCTTGATACAATTATGTATTAAGACAATGATACACTAAATTCTATTGTCAGGTGTATCCTTGCTATTTAAATAAACGTCATTAATTTTGGGTTTAATCATTGACAAATCATTTTTCATACTTCCATTCTCAAATTGAGATTATTGATTCAGAATCTCCCTCAATTGATAATCAAAGTAAGTTCTTTTATGGCATTGAATCCTATTGTTTCTACAAGTCATTGCACTTAGAATACTATGCCTCTCTTTTGAACTATGAAATTTAGTCACCTTGATAATGGTATCATTTCATCTCATTCAGTTAACATCAATTTCTGAAACTAAGTTTTGAGACCATTGAATTCCAATTATCCTATGACATCTTTATATTCATCTTTTGATTCCATCCCAGACACCTTGATAACCAGCTAAAAGAAGTGACGTAACCCCAAGAAGATATCGTAGCCCAAATCTCGAGGACGAGATTTAAAACAAGGTGGGGACGATGTAACATTCCCAAAATTTTAAATTTTAAATAAAGTTATTACACGAATAGGTCATGGGTAAGTTGACTGTTAGAAATATGAAGTACCTAGACGGGCCTAGGAACCGTTTCATCATCATCATCATCATACTCAGTACATCCCACCAATAGCAAAGCAAAGGTAGGGTCTGAGGAGGGTAAGATGTAGACAGCCTTACCTCTATCCCGTAGGAATAGAGAGGCTGCTTCCAGTGAGACCCCCGGCTCGATAGTAGTTTCACATCAAGCCTTGGACATAAGGCACATAACACTCAGCAATCGGGACAAAGACCGATTAGTGCATGTATCCTTTTGTCTTTCAGCTATAACGTCATCACATGATGCATGATTAACCATCCTCAGCTTTTAACGTTATTTTCACAAAATTAGTAAAATAACGTTAAAATTAGTACACTTTCACTTTTGCCCCCTGACTTTTGCCCCCTGATGGCCCACACATATATACATTATATGCGCATACCGCAAGGGGGCATAAAAATACTTTATATTTGAACCTACTCCGTTTTTAATGAAACTTGGTTCAAAATGTAGATAAGATTATTCTCATTCTAATGACATATTCATTAATTTATAAAATGTCATATTTTAAAAGTTATAAACGCCAAATAAGTGAAGTAGTTGAATTAATTATAAATCAATAAAATAATATTAAAATCAAAAACTATAACATTCACATTTTTGAGAATGTATACGTAACTTTCAAAGTAAATAATAAAATAATTAAAAATCAATATGTAGTGCTAGTATACGTGTTATACGACCAAGAAACTTGGAAACATTTAGTTGTTGTTGTTTAGGTGGAGGTGAAGGTGGACATGCATTAAATTGTTGTTGTGTAGGTGGACAAACTTTGCATGCACTCCACATCCAAATTTTAGTATAAATAGGAGTTGTAAGCTCTCACAGATCCTCACACCTTTCTCTCTCTCGCCAACTCCCTTTTTCTCTAAAATTCTATGTAGTTATTTTTATTTATTTATTTATAACAGTAACAAAGGTCTGCCCCATTTTAAGTGTTGTAACCCCTGACCACTGAGTCAATACCCTGTCCGATTGATTTAAAAGTTAAAACCCATCAACGCATGTCAAGGCTATGCCCGACTAAGAACGTTGGGGTTCTGTCTCATGACGTAGGGATAAAATTAAACTGGGTTACTATACTTAATGCAAGTGCATTATAATTCAAGACTGTCGCGGGGCGCGACAGACTACTCTTGAGTCTTCGGGGGCCGCGACCGAACAACATACGGCAACACCACAACCCGCCACGTGGCAGAACACGCGTCAAACTCACCAATGACTCAGCTCACCGGTTGTCGCCTGATGCGTGTGTAGTGTAATATATTTTTGATGTATATTTAAACCTTTTTTACACTTTTAGCCAAGTTTTAAATTTATAAAAACACGATATTCACTAACACTAAACACACATATGGGCAAGTGCACCCATGGTGGACGTAGTATAGTGTTGGTAAGATACCGAGGTCATCCAAGGACACAAGAGCTTTTAATACCGGTTTATCCTCAACGTCTAATCAAATAAAAAAGTAAGAAAAATGTTTTTAAACTAAGAAAATAAAAACTAACTAAATGCTGAAAAATAAAAATAAAATAAAACAGATAGACAAGATGAATCACTTGGATCCGACACGTGTATTAGTATAACCTTTGATTATTTTCGCACTTTTGCACTAGTTTAAGAGATTATCTTAGTTATTGTAGTAGGCCCCTCTTTTGAAGGCGACGTTACCCTCAACCCAGTAGTTTGAGTCAGCAAGGATACAATCCTAAAGGGTCAGATTATTGAAAGATAATGAATTAAGTTATTAATGCAAATTGTGGTAGGCCCCGCTTTCGGCGGTGACGTTACCCTCGGCTAAGTAGTCTGAATCAGCAGGGATACAGTCCTAAATAGCCGGGTTATAGTATTAATAGTAGTTAACTTATGAGGGGGTCAAAGAGTTTGGATCCCCGCCATCCAATACCTATGGGCATTGAAGGAGATCCTACTAAATTTGACCCAGGTCCCAAGCAGGACCTCTAAACGCTGAACAAGGGCAAGACCCTTACCAAACCGTTCCCTTAACCCCCGACCAGGTAGCCAACATACCTCCATATAGACCGTGGAGATATGAATGGTGAAAATCTTTTATTTTATATAGACCGTAAAATAATGCCAAGACACCACGGACAAACGATAAGGAAAGATCACCTTCAACATAAGTAACTAGTTATTAAAGTCATTAATACAAAACCAAATAAAAAGTGCAAAAGATTGAAAATAAAAAGTATTATACTAAACACTTGTCTTCACCAAGTGATGTAAGAGACTTAGGCAAACATGGCCTTGATTGTCAAGAACTCTTACGATCAATCTTGGATCCCGAGACGACTCACACACTCTACGATGGACAGTGGATGATGGTGGTGGATGATGGTGTTATGGTGGTGGTGGGTGGTGGATGAAGTGTGAGAGAGGTGGTGTGCCAAGGGATGAGATGGAATGAAACCAAGCACCCCTATTTATAGGCTGAACAGAAGGCTGGGCACGGCCCCGTGTCCGCTGGACACGCCCCCGTGCCCGTCTGACACTCTCTCTCCTCATTAATTGTAATTCGCAATTACAATTAATGCGCCTGCTGTACTTTCACCACGCCCCCGTGCCCGCTGGACACGGCCCCGTGGTGGGCAATGGAAGCTTCTATAAGTTTGTCTTTTATGCTGCTTCTTGGGCACGGCCCCATGCTGGCTGAGCACGGGGCGTGTTCAGACTTCTGCTTTCTCTTCTTTGCTCTGGAGGATGATGTTGAGGGTCCGGGCAGTCTACTTTTATTCCTTTTCTTGTATTTATGCTAGAATTAGTTGTCTTTTTGCTTCTTTTGTGAGTTTGAGCTCATTTCATCCTGAAAATACAAAAGGAAGACAAAAACACTCTTTTTCCAACATTAGTACTTAAAAAGGGTTAGTTTTATGCCTTAATTGATGTGATTTATATGTTGCATTTTACACACATCGAATACCCCCACACTTGAACTTTTGCTTGTCCTCAAGCAAAACTCTTTAAATGTGGCTTACACTCCCAAATGGAATAGGTAGAAGAGAAAGTTTTTGGCTTGTCATAGAGTGTCGGGAATCCAAGATCTTTGTAAGTTTTATTTTTATTTATTTACAATCCTATTCGTTATGATTTATTTAGAATGTTTCACAGGATAAATTACTTATTCGGGCATAGCATGCCTTATTAGAATTCCATTTATATACAAGTTCACATACCTCACGGGAGATCACTCAACACTCGGCCGAATGTGTATTTTTTTTTTAGTGAATCACTCGAGAGCGGCATGGAACTTACGCCTTCCATAGGCTTGCCAAGCAATCAATCCTCCTCCTTTTTAACTTTTTACCTTTGTAAATATCAAGAGGACTTTTTGGGTGAAGGGTTAGGCTTGGGTTAAAGGTGGGTGGTTGGGTTAGTGGTTAGTAAAAGGGCGAAAATCGTAAAAAGCGTCGGTTTTCGTGACACACCTTGTTTTTAGTGACTCTTTATTTTGAAGTATTTCTCCAAACAAGCTTTTATATAGCTTTTGTTTGTTTTTGACTTCATCATATATATATATATATATATATATTTTAAGGAAAGTCACATAAAATAGCGATCTTACGAAAAACCGAGCTTGTTACTAAAATAAAGGGTGACAAATAAAAAAGGGGGTTTTGGTGGGTAAAAAGGGTTTTAGGGTAATGAAATGAAAGGTTTAGGCTCAAAGGGGCTAACTAGGGGGATTTTGGGTAGGTGGTAAAAAAAATGAAAAATAATGGTGTAGAAAGAAAAATATGGTTAGTCCTAATGCCTCCATCACTTACTTACTTGGGTTTAAGTTGGTAAGGACCGGGAATATATCGTCGTGGCAAGTTCTAGAGTTGTAAGAACCAAGCGGCTATTCACACAAGAAATGAAAAATGAGCATTTAGTCTAAAGATGTATATTTGTATGCTCAATAAAGGCTCAAAACTCACTTTTGTGGGAATGGGTTTTTAATGTGATCAAGTATATATAATCGAATTTTTAACTAGACTTGTTATGCCATTTCGAAATTTTCTTATGTTGGTTCTTTGTTATCACGACGCTATCGGTTGTAAATTTGTAAAAATATAACCTTTTTAGAACTTGTTATTCCCAAATTAAACCAAGACAAGTAAAAAAAACGAAAAGTTTTTGAAAAAAATTTGGGGTGTTTAGCGGTTCCAATAGAGTTTTGTGTAAGGCTTGTAATTAGGATTTGCAAAATTCAAGGTTTTAGCATCCCCCCACACTTAAATTACACATTGTCCTCAATGTGTCCCAAAAATAAGATTTTCGGTTGATTAGAATGTGTAAAAGTGGGTTAAAAAGCAAAGATTTATGTTACTGGCATCCTGGACACGGCCCCGTGGTGACCGGGCACGGCCCCGTGGTCAGGTGCCAGTAACAGAAATTAAAGAAATAAGACAGAAGCCTGGACACGGGGGCGTGTCCGCTGAACACGGCCCGTGTCCAGTTACCTGAACTGGGCGTTTTTCTGCAGGTGGCTCAGCACGGGGCCGTGTTGGTTGGGCACGGCCCGTGTTGAGCCTTCTGTGATGGAGATTTGTGTCGGGTTGCTCTGTTCTTTGTGCATAGGGCCATTTTTCTCGTTCCCTTTTTCATCCATTACCACCATGAGTGTGTTTTATTTCTGCAAATTAAAACTAAAAGATTAAAATAAACTAAGGATAGTTCCGCGGAATGCCTCCGTGGTGCGCCACGTTTATAAGGGTCCTTGGCTAGACCCAATGCGAGGTTATATGTTTTCTGAGTGGGATGCCTGGCGTCCCATGTTACACCGTCGGAGAGCAGCATCCAAACTCGAATCAATAACCTTCATGTAATTGACCGGGTCGTCGTCCTCTATTCTCTTCCCAACTCCGAACTTTACTTCATCATCCCCATACCTCAAGGTGAGTGTTCCGTCATTCATATCTACCACTGCTTGGGCGGTGGCAAGGAAAGGTCTCCCTAGTATGAGGGGGACCTCGGTGTCTTCCTCCATATCGAGTATGACAAAGTCAGCTGGATAAACGAATCTGCTTACCTTTACCAAGACATTCTCGATGACACCTTGTGGGAATTTGACGGATCGATCAGCGAGTTGTATGCTCATTTTTGTAGGGCTCGTGGTTCCCAAGCCGAGTCTTTTGAACATTGATGAGGGCATGAGGTTAATGCTAGCCCCAAGGTCGGCTAAGGCATTACGAACGGGCGATTCCCCTATTGAGCAGGGAATCGTGAAGCTTCCGGGATCGATTTTCTTTTGGGGAAGTTTATTGAGTACGAGGGCAGAGCATTCTTCGCCTAAATTGACTAATTGCAAATTTTCAATTTTCTTTTTATGTGTAAGGAAGTCCCTCATGAATTTAGAGTACTTGGGCATTTGGGTTAGGACTTCGATAAAAGGAATATTGACATGCAATTGTTTTAACAGACTTTCGAACTTTGCGAATTGCTCATTGGTCTTTTGACGAATTAACCTACCGGGGTATGGAACTCGAGGAGCCTTGGTAGGCTCTGGTGACGGAGGGGAGTTCTTTTCCTGCAGAGGTGTGGGTATTGTTTCCTCTGTTGGCGGTGGCACTTCTGCAGGCCCAACGGTGCGGTTTCGTAGCGTGATGAGGTGAACTTGCGCTTTTGGGTTTGTTTCGGTATTGCTAGGTAATGCGCCTTGTGGTCTCTCGGCAAAATTTTGAGCTATTTGATTTAATTGTTTTTCTATGTTTTGAATACTAGCTTGTTGATTTCTAAAATTTGACTCTAATTGTAGAAATCTTTCCGAGTTTTTCTTTTCAGTGTCGAAGATGAGGCGAGATACAGTATCTTCGAGCCTTTCTCGTCCACTTTGTTGTTGAGTGAAATTCTGTGACTCATTTCTTGGTTGTTGAAAGTTTGTTCGTTGGGTTTGTTGGTTACTACTATTGCCGGGTTCCCTCCAACCAAGGTTTGGGTGGTTTCGCCATCCTTGCTTGTAAGTTCCCGTTGGGGGACCCGACGGCCTAGGTCTATTATCAATGTAGTTTACCATTTCTTGTTGATCGTCTGTTTCTTTCATACAACTCCAATTTTCATGTAACCCACCACACCCTTCACAAGCCATAACCGAGACTGTTTTTGTCATTTCCAATTTTTTTATCTTTGAAGAAAGGGCCTCGATTTGGGCTTGTAAAGAAGTGCTTTCATCGACCTTATGGGTGCCCGGGGCGATAGACTTATTTCCCCGGGGGGTGTGCCATTGAAAATTGGTTTGAGCAATTTCCTCAATTTGATTATATATTTCGTGTGGGCGTCGATTACCTAAAAGTCCCCCGGAGCTAGAATCAAGTGTCTGCCTAGTGTGTGGTAACAATCCATTATAGAAAGTGGATACTTGTTGCCATATTGCAAGGCCGTGATGGGGACACTTGCGTAATAGCTCCTTGAACCTTTCCCAAGTTTCATATAAGGATTCCCCGTCCTCTTGTGAATATGTATTGATTTCAGTCATTAACTTAGCAGTTTTAGCGGGAGGGAAATACTTATATAGAAATTTTTGGGCCAGTTCATCCCAGGTGTTTACCGATCCAGCTGGGAGGGCGTTGAGCCAAGCTTTCGCTCGGTCTTTTAGTGAGAAGGGAAACATACGGAGGCGGATGGCGTCGTTTGATGCTCCATTGATCCGAAAGGTATCACATATTTCCAAGAAATTAGTTATATGTAGATGGGGATCCTCGTCCGCAAGCCCATGGAAGGTTGCGGAGTTTTGGAGCATTTGTATCAAATGCGGCCGGAGTTCGAAGTTATTAGCTTCGACATTAGGAGCATTGATAGCGGCGCCTAGATTACCTACGGTGGGTCGTAGATAATCCATAAGGGTACGTTGGTCCGCCATTGGAGGTGGATCACCCGAAACCTTCTCTTGGTTTTTGGCTTTTAACCTTTTTCTGAGAAAGCGTTCGGGTTCTTCTAGTGGTTCTTTTATGTCTTTATTGGAACTGGAGCTCATAGACTACGTGAGGTTGGCGTCGGGTTCCAAGTCCTGCAATAAAAACAGAAAAGAATGTTGGTCAGAAGGTTCACCACGGCCCCGTGTTTAGCAAACACGGCCCGTGGTCGGAGTTTCAGTGATTGTTTTCCAAATCCCAGTTACTGGAAGTTGGACACGGCTCCGTGTTGCACCGGCACGGCCCCGTGGTCAGCCTTCTGTAACTTGGAAAACAAAAAAACTGCCAGTAACGATGCTGGGCACGGCCTGTGTCCGACCAGGCACGGCCCGTGCTGAGCCCTGCAGAAGCTGAAAAACTAAGAAAAAATCCTAAAAATTAAAAAGAATAATAAAAATATGATTAGGCCGTTGATTCCTAACTTTCTTAAAATCCTTGTGTCCCCGGCAACGGCGCCAAAAACTTGATGCGTGTGTAGTGTAATATATTTTTGATGTATATTTAAACCCTTTTTACACTTTTAGCCAAGTTTTAAATTTATAAAAACACGATATTCACTAACACTAAACACACATATGGGCAAGTGCACCCATCGTGGACGTAGTATAGTGTTGGTAAGATACCGAGGTCGTCCAAGGACACAAGAGCTTTTAATACCGGTTTATCCTCAACGTCTAATCAAATAAAAAAGTAAGAAAAATGTTTTTAAACTAAGAAAATAAAAACTAACTAAATGCTGAAAAATAAAAATAAAATAAAACAGATAGACAAGATGAATCACTTGGATCCGACACGTGTATTAGTATAACCTTTGATTATTTCGCACTTTTGCAATCGTTTAAGAGATTATCTTAGTTATTGTAGTAGGCCCCTCTTTTGAAGGCGACGTTACCCTCAACCCAGTAGTTTGAGTCAGCAAGGATACAATCCTAAAGGGTCGGATTATTGAAAGATAATGAATTAAGTTATTAATGCAAATTGTGGTAGGCCCCGCTTTCGGCGGTGACGTTACCCTCGGCTAAGTAGTCTGAGTCAGCAGGGATACAGTCCTAAATAGCCGGGTTATAGTATTAATAGTAGTTAACTTATGAGGGGGTCAAAGAGTTTGGATCCCCGCCATCCAATACCTATGGGCATTGAAGGAGATCCTGCTAAATTTGACCCAGGTCCCAAGCAGGACCTCTAAACGCTGAACAAGGGCAAGACCCTTACCAAACCGTTCCCTTAACCCCCGACCAGGTAGCCAACATACCTCCATATAGACCGTGGAGATATGAATGGTGAAAATCTTTTATTTTATATAGACAGTAAAATAATGCCAAGACACCACGGACAAACGATAAGGAAAGATCACCTTCAACATAAGTAACTAGTTATTAAAGTCATTAATACAAAACCAAATAAAAAGTGCAAAAGATTGAAAATAAAAAGTATTATACTAAACACTTGTCTTCACCAAGTGATGTAAGAGACTTAGGCAAACATGGCCTTGATTGTCAAGAACTCTTACGATCAATCTTGGATCTCGAGACGACTCACACACTCTACGATGGACAATGGATGATGGTGGTGGATGATGGTGTTATGGTGGTGGTGGGTGGTGGATGAAGTGTGAGAGAGGTGGTGTGCCAAGGGATGAGATGGAATGAAACCAAGCACCCCTATTTATAGGCTGAACAGAAGGCTGGGCACGGCCCCGTGTCCGCTGGACACGCCCCCGTGCCCGTCTGACACTCTCTCTCCTCATTAATTGTAATTCGCAATTACAATTAATGCGCCTGCTGTACTTTCACCACGCCCCCGTGCCCGCTGGACACGGCCCCGTGGTGGGCAATGGAAGCTTCTATAAGTTTGTCTTTTATGCTGCTTCTTGGGCACGGCCCCGTGCTGGCTGAGCACGGGGCGTGTTCAGACTTCTGCTTTCTCTTCTTTGCTCTGGAGGATGCTGTTGAGGGTCCGGGCAGTCTACTTTTATTCCTTTTCTTGTATTTATGCTAGAATTAGTTGTCTTTTTGCTTCTTTTGTGAATTTGAGCTCATTTCATCCTGAAAAATACAAAAGGAAGACAAAAACACTCTTTTTCCAACATTAGTACTTAAAAAGGGTTAGTTTTATGCCTTAATTGATGTGATTTGTATGTTGCATTTTACACACATCATCGCCTTAGGGGTCCTCGCGGGGCGCGTAAAACCTCACCTCGTCTTTTGCGGGGCGCGAGGGACTCACTGAGCAGCCCTATAAATTGGATCGACGAGCTTCAGTTGAATTTGTTCAAATTTTGTTTTTCTCTCTCAGTTTCTATATAGTAGAAATAATACCCGGGCATTACACCCCTCCTAAATAGCGAAGCTCTGCCTCGTTGTAAGTATTTTAACCCCCGGTTACGTATTAGATACGCTGCCCGATTGATCTAGTACTCCGTAATGGCCGTCGAGGTTCTGCCCGACGTAGTCGTTGGAGTTCTGTCTCGGGGAGGGTATAACTAATGTAAATTGGGTTATTATACTAACACGTGTGCATTTATTAATTAATAGATTATAACCAAGAAGTCACAAAGGAAAGACCTAAAATAGCAAAGTGAGTAATCTCCTTTTTACAAATTGTTTTTACAAAACCTCACTTAAATTAAATTATATCAAACAGTAATTGAGTATTTGTATTCTACAATTATCGTCGGTATGTTAGGGTTTTGTATACAAAATTTGTTACTACATTGTGAGTAGTAACATGACCACAAGTCAGGTTGACGGTACCGTGGGCGGTAATTAAAGTAGATGGAAACAAATGTAATTGCGCGATCGCCCTCAATGTTGTAGACTGATAAAACCTGTTTTGATTAAACTGGGATTTACTCACCAGTATTTCCTCCTGATAAAATGTTTTAAACACGTGTTTCAGGTAACTTAGTGTGAAGCCAATAAAAGGCAGTTGGAGAGCACTGAAGGCTTAGAAAAGTGGCAATAAAAGTTACCTAATTAAAAAAGAGAATTGTTTTCAATAATTGGGGTTATTCCCTATAAATGTATCAAAATGAAAAATCGGGTTTTGTCTCACTTATAAATGTATTATCAGAGAAACTTGGGTTTTATCCCATTTCTTTATTTTAAATATTTTTGGTGTTTAACTCTGATAAAATATTTCCTAACTACGGTTCTGATGAAACTTTCCGCTGCCAAATTGATATACACCGATACCACTGAAACTGGCCGCGGCCGCCCGTTCCCAGGGTAGGGGTCGGGGGTTGCGACACCACCCACCATCAGCCACCACCCACTGATGTAATTGTCGTGGGCTAATTAAAAACAAGTATTTTATTTAAATACTTATTCGAGTACGGGTAAGTAAAGTCGTATCCACAGGGAATTTGTGGTCAGTGTTTAGCGATTTAACTAATGAACTACTATTAACCTAAATTGGGGGTTTGTTTGTTTGATTGATTAAGATAACTACTAACCCCCACCTAGAATCTCAATTACAAGTTTAACACAAAAAAAATTGTTTATTGATTCAAACACCACATAGACATAGCCTTAGGATTAATGAATTTGATTAACGATTAGAGACAATTTTTAGTACTAACCGTACAACCTAACAATCCGTTAAGATATACCAACTACCCATCGAATGACCAACCTGCTAACGATGCAAGAAAATCGACAATACACTTGATAAAAGACAAATAGTTCAAATATGAATAACGTTTACCAAAATCAACACAAGTGATCAAGATGTATCAGTTACAAGAATCAGAAAAACAAGGTAATTGTGCAAAAACCTAGCAGTCGTTCATCCGGAGGAAGTCACAAGGATTTTAGCCATGAATATTCATCATCGCAGCTTCAGATCTTGATTTGGAATGATTACTCATGAATAAACGGGGAAGAATGCCTGAAATCGCCTTTTTCTTATTTTGGATTCGTGAAAATGGCTTAGGAACTGAATGAGGATCCTTAACGCGATTTAGGTTAAAACCACATAATTTCCAAGTAGGTCCTCCCCCGCGCGTTGCGGAGGAGGCTTCTCCATCTCTCGCGTTGCGCGAGAGAGCCAAATCTGACAGGCCCACATATTTTACATTCCCGCGCATCGCCGGATCATCTACCTTCTCCCCCGCATGGCGTGGGGGAGAAACTTTTCCAGAAGTTTGTTTTCGGCTATCTGCTTGACCCGTAAAATCCAATTTTCTGCATTTATGCTCCTTTTCCATTGATTAGCACCCATCAAACCTTTAAAACCCGATGCACTATAAGTTCAACATACGAGTACAAAATGACGCGTTAAAACTACAAAAACGTGTATATAACTCATACAAATGCAATGTGTTTTTACCAACACATCACCGATCACCCACCCACCACCACCAGTCATCCCGCCTGCTACTACCACCCCACCTGCTACCACCACCAACATCCACCGCCAACACCACCCACCACCACCATCAGCTACTCCATCTGCTACCACCACAAACATCCATCATTCTGCCACCCTGTAATATGTTCCCAGCGATGAATGTACTTCCGACTAATAATATTTTCCCTTCAGGGTTGGGTTTTGAAAACCGATATGATGTCAAACCAGAGTTCCAAACCTGAGGTTTTGATTTTAGGATCCGATAATTATGGTCATGGTAGCATAATACGTGGTGGGTCTGGTTCAGATTCGGAATGGTGGTGGCAGGAAAGTGTTGGCAGAGGTGGATTTTGGTGGTGGTAACAGGTGGGGTGACTGATGATGGTGGCTGAGTGGTGGTGGTGGGATGGCTGATGATGGTGGCTGGGTGGGGTGGCTGATTTGGGAATGATTGTCAATGATCCATATATTATTCGTATGTTCAATTACAATCAGATTGTATAGCAGAATTCCCCCTCAGTAGGCGAACTTTCACTCTTAGGTTTTTCTGCTCTGTGAGTTCCTAGAGTTAAGTTCACTGAAACACATAGTGAACTATTTATAAAGGAGAAAACTACTAGTGATATCACCATAAAATCGACCCTAAACAACACATTTTATGTGTAAGTGCCAACAGTTGCACAAAACTGCTGGACAGTTAGAAATAAATGACAAAAACCTAAAATTGTTGTTCAATACAGTGTAAACAACTAGGATTCCTAAACTCTTAGTGAATTCTAACACTTTTAGGAATCCAGTAGATCTGGTATTCGTTTGACTTGTTGACTTGGTCTTCTGGTCTTCAGTCTTCATTATGTTGACTTTGATTGTTGACTAGTTGACCAACACTTTTCATTTCAGCTCTTTGTACTTGCTGTCTTGTATCTTCAGGCAACCTTTCTTGATTCTAGCAGTTTGGGTGGTTGTTTGGATAGCTATCAAGGGAAGAAACTTCTGGACATTGACTTGTAATCCAACTTATTCCATTATGTCACACCCCGATTCCCGGTGGGCCCGGATGGGTATAATCGTGACGGTTGGATAACAGTTATCACAATATAATAATAATATGCAGCAGAAGTATTGGAGTAAAATTATTAAATTCAATAAGGCTTGAATAAATAAAAGTATTACAAGCGTTTCTGTATAAGCCCACATGCGAGATCTAATAAACAGAGCTTTAGACATCATAGGCCTTAAGCTTCAGGAGTTGCAAATTCCTTAGCCTTCATTCTAGTGGACCTGAATTCCCAGCCTATAATAAGGTTCGGTACCTACGGTTCAATCTTTAGAAAATACGTCAGCTTAAGCTGGTAAATACAATTAACTGACTCGTTTTGAAAATAGTTTTTCAAAAAGAGTTTTATACATAGAGAAAACCCGTAGGTAATCTTTTAATATTTCTTGGGATTTATTCTTGTCACCAGATTTACATACTTGCCCTACAATCGGGAACAAGAGATCAGAGCCAATCATTTAATATGATTAAGGGTACACACCAACGTTGAATAAAACGTGTCTTACAGTCGGTATGCCTACCCTTGCACGCTATTCCGTATAGCCATAATAGTTCATGAGTCAGGACGTCCGGACGCGGTACCAATAACCCCCAATCGTTTCAGTTATCAAGTAAACAGATTAAACCAGATTCTTACATTTATGCGCAACATAGACGGCCCATTTATGTAATACCCACTCCAAGTGACTTATTCGCCATCCCAAGTTTAAAAACTAAAATAAGTTAAGAGTATTTACCTTTTTGCTAGCTTCCAAACACTATGATTATAATTTAGCAAAAAGCCGCAAGTCTAAGTATTATTTACCCAAGTCCGATTATCTGGGGGGGTTCTATAGTCTTGAATAAATAGATTTATTATCTGTTAGAATGTATACGGGTCGAAGGTTAGTCCCTTTAGATATGACCCATTACTTAAGAATAGGTTCGCTAGATTAAGCGTAGATCGAATAGAATGTGGTTTATACCTACCCGAGTGCAATGACTCATTGGATAGAGGTTATTTAACCAAGCATTCTGATTTGAAAAGGTTTAATAAAGTTTTGACCCGTTACGCCTAGTTTATGCGAACTAGGCTCACATAACTAGTTATGCGCATAAAGACGAGTTTTGAAGGTTGGATGGGCATAGGACAAGTCTGTGACAAATGGCAATTAACCGGAAATTCCGTACCATCTAATCACTTTTTTTAGTATATAATCTCATGCAATTAACATAAATTAATTACGTAACTGAGTCGTACATTAAATAACAATGTTAGGACAAGAAAAGAATGTTACAACATATGTTGGTTTTCATCATGTCGTGAAAACAATCAAACTATGTCCTAAAAGTGTTGGTATAAAGTGGTGTGTGCACTATTCACGGTCACACTATTCATTACAGCAAAACTGCGAAAACAAAATGAAACGATGAAAAACGACATAAGGATGACATAATTGAATCCATATATATATATGAAAACACTAATGTGGGAACACAACTTTCAAAAATACATAACTTTCCGGTACGACGCCCTAATCACAAAAATGTCCGTTCGGCTAAAAATATAACAATTTTAACTCGTCCGAACTACTAATTTAGCATTTTCGAGACTCCAGAATTATGACAAATGATGACAAATACATGAAAACAATATGAGGATATCAATGGGGTGTCTGAAACATAAGCTTTCGGTGCTACGTCGCAACCTACATAACTTGTCCGTTTTTAACCGACAAGCTAGTAAACAACATTTTCGTCGCCAAAACAACCAAACGGACAACTTGGCGAACTAGTTAAGCTTATTTTGGAACTCGAAATCACTTCATACATCCTTTGGTTGCGAAATTACAACTTGCGGAAAACCTTCGTCGGTAGGAATTAAAAGTGTCGTTAACGAACCGACGACTAAACAGAAGCCGTTTAAGGTATCAAAATACAATTTCTACTAGTCTAGTGAACTAGTTAATGACGATTAACATTCTGAATCCCTAATTACCCCCTAATGGTGCAAGAAACCCCTAAACACCATACTTTGGTTAATCACCAAAATATCTAATAAATTAACAACTTTTATAAAAATTTTACACTTTACCCCCCCCCCCCCTCTTTCTTGAAATTGGTCAAAGTGGGTCCCACCCCACTTGATTTTGTTGAAAGTTTGCAAAGATTTGAAGCATGGTTGTTGTGGAATTTTTGTTCATGAACCAGCATTTTAACCATCTCATAAGACATCATCCTTATCTCATTTTCACAACAACATTCCACATTTCTTTTACCACATCTTCAAACTTCAAGAACACCCTTGGGAACCCTCTAGTTCATGGCTCAAATAACCCACACGAAACCCACCATAATTCACCATTAAACACCCTAAATTACTCACTTTCTAAGCCTTTTAAGATCATCTAAGCATGGGAAAGCATTAGGAAGTTCTTTGGAGCTTAAATCTCTTCTTAATCTTCTTGTTTAGCTTGTGCAAAGTTGTAAGCCCTCTTTTAACCATATTTAAGCTTCTTGTTTAGTGTAGATTACAAAAGTACAAATTGTTTATCTTGAAGATTAAGAAAAATTTAATCAAAAACCCTAATCTCAAACATAACAATCTACTAAACATCACTTCTTATGTGGTTATTTTTGTAGATTAGTGTAACTAGTTAGTGTAATCTTATTGATTATGTTGATTATGTTAAGATTAGTTATTTAAAGACTAGATGTATGATGATCTTGTGATTTATTTCATGTAGTAAATTACATAGGTGTTAATCTTACCATGATAAACTTGAAAATGTGATTTAAACACAAATATGTTCAAATCCTACAAGATCATCACCTTCAAAATCATGAGTACTACATGTATGTAAACTTGATTATGGTTCTTGGAAGATAAAACATAGAATGAACTTGAATCAAGACTTTTAAAACACTAGTAACTTAGTTTTTACATTAAAGAAGTTTATATAAAATTGTTTATAAAAAGTGTTATGTAAAAGTCTTGGTATTTTTAATAAACTTGAAAAGTGGTTAACTTTAAAGTCTTGAAACTTAACATAAGTAATGCTCATGAAAGTTTGAAGGATAAAGTGTGTGATTATTGTGGTAAAATGATATTTGGTGAAACTTGGTAAATTGGTGGTGATTTGGAAACTTGATTTGGTGATTTAAACACGTTTTGAAAACGTGGGAAACGTCATAGTTTAGGAGAAACTATGGCGAAATTTTCTAAAATTATCATGATTAAATGGGGGTTAAAATGTGATTAAAATGATTAATCGCACTTAAGGATCTTAATCATGGTTGGATAAACTTTTTGGTAAAAGTTTAAGTGTTAAAACACCTAAGTAAGTTTCTAAATACTTATAAAGATTTTTATAAGTCAAAAGTGAAACTTATAAATATATATACTTTCAGCAAAATATATATACTTAGAAAATCCATTAAAGTGTATATGATTATGTGCTAAGTGTATGTATTTAGATAATACTAGGATGATCTAAATAATACACAAATGATACCAAGAAAATACTTGTAAGAAAACAAGTATAAAATACACATGAATACATGTACACTAATATCCTCAAATTACTAAGGAAATGCTAAAATAAGGGATATATATAAACCCCACTTATATTATATCCTTAAACGAATAAACAGACGAGCAGACAAGTCGGACAACGGACGAAGCTATAAAAATATATTCCTAAGAAATAAAATATATTTTGACCGACCAAATAAGACATATAAACTAATCGGTCAATAAAGGGATATATAATGGTCGACACGACAAACGAGCGTATCGCCATCATGAGGAGCTAGTATGACACTTGGGCGATCTTTCGACGCAAAAATATATATGTTAAACGACTACGACGACACATCTAAAAATAATGTATTTTTAGACACTTAATGGACATATATATATATATATATATATATATATTTACGATAACAAAAATCCGGAAAGTTAGGAGATATAGAAATCACTAAGTGAATTCATATAAGTATATGAATATACTTAAACTCTATACTTAGTGAATTTTACAAAATGCAAGACTACTAATATATGGGCTCATAAAATCAAGTTGGGCTAGGCCAATAACATTAATACATGGGCAAGGCCCAATAACATAAAAGACATGGGCAAGGCCCGATAACATAAATACATGGGCAAGGGCCCAATGACATAAATACATGGGCAAGGCCCAATAACATAAATACATGGGCAAGGGACTAATGACATAAATACATGGGCAAGGGCCCAATGACATAAATACACGGGCAGAGGCCTAATGACATAAATACATGGGCAAGGACCCAATGACATAAGTACATGGGCAAGGGCCTAATAACATAAAGACATGGGCAAAGCCCAATAACATAAAGACATGGGCAAGGTCCAATAACATAAATGACATGGGCTAGGCCCAAGGACATGTGCTAGGCCCAAGGACACACGTGCGAGGCACGAGGACATGTGAAGGGCGAGGCCCATTCATACACGATTTAATAAACACCAAATATATATATAACAACCGAACAGACAAACTACCAACACTACAATAACGCAAAGTTGTTCTAACAATGTCAAGTGAAAACATAATAAGAATTCAAGATGAACAACTTGTACGAGGTCCAATAAGACCCAAGTGTCTAATAAAGTTAGTACACATGCAGGTTACTCACGCGTACGGACGCTCACTTTTCAGTAGTACGATACACGGAATGCAAACCTGTGAGTTCATGTCCATCCTTCCAATGATTTCAATGTTTTGTTTTTTTTTAACAATGGGTTTAGATGATAACATGATCAATGTGTGTAAGTAGAAGGATGACAATAGTAACCATTAATCACTTAGTGACCAAGGTGCAAAAGGTGTAGATCTATAGAGCTTGAGACGCGCTCCACTCCTGGTTGGTACCTTAGGAGTGATTTTGTGATCCCAATGATGTCAAAATTGTCTCGGTTTGGTTACTTACTTATGGCACATATGTCAGGGTGCAAGCTACACACTGATAGATCCTTAAACTCTGTGAATGCTAATAACATACCATGATTACATTACTGGATTACAAACATAATTTCATTACCGGATTACAAATATGATTTCATTACAGGATTTCAAACATGAGATTTCATACGATAACAATAACTACATGAACTCGCTCACCTTTTGTTGACTTTTTAAAATTACATGTATTTCAGGACACAAGACTTGAGCCAGTGATAGACACGAGAAATGGGAATGACATGACAATGAATGTCTTTTACGACGAAAACAATCTTTCGTTTGAAGTGTAATGAAACTCAATCTATATTTTGTAAAACATTGTAAACTTTTGTTGCAAATCAATACATACGGCATCGTTGTTGACTTGTATTTGTTTACACGATTGGATGCAATGATTACCTTTCTTAAGTCACACGCAATATGCTTCCACTACCAGCAGTGTGTGACAAAGTCCAAGTAGTAAATTACATTTTTTTGTTGAAGTCTCTACTGACTTAAAGTCAGATTATAAGTTTGGTTTAATTTAAAATCATTCAATTAGCTACTTTGACCATACAAGGACATTGTAGTCATTTTCGATAATAATTTCATGACTTGTCATTTAACCCATCAAACGGACTGACCATGTGGTATAACTTCAGAGAGTTATACTCAACAATATCATGGTCCTAAAACTAGTTTAAAATAGGCCTAAACATTGACCAAACGGGTCAGAATCGAAAGTGAAAGTAAAAGTCAAACTGCTTGACTTTCGATATAGAATTGAACTCTAAATAAGAAATGACGAGTTGAACATGCTTAGACATGTCCTAACATGTTTTATAAACTCATATGATACCAAAACTTCAAGTTTTAATAGATAAAATTTG
Organism: Helianthus annuus; assembly: GCF_002127325.2. NCBI lineage: Eukaryota > Viridiplantae > Streptophyta > Magnoliopsida > Asterales > Asteraceae > Helianthus > Helianthus annuus. Next base: position 45,462,849 of record NC_035438.2, read on the forward strand.
ATTAGCGTAATTTGCAAAGTTACATTTTTGACCTTTTATTTAATATAACATTGACTCGTCATTTTGCCTACTTAACGTGATCTTTAGAAGGTATGATCCCAGGGGATTATAACTTTCATTATTACGATCACGTAGCCATGTTCGGATCGAACATTGGCTTGACCCTAATGGTCATAACTAAAAGTCAAGCACAAAGTCAAACTGTTTGACTTTTGCCTAAAAACTAGCCTATAAAATGAAATAGACTATGAAAGAACACTTATTTGTGTTCTAGGAGAAGCTTGAACTCAGTAGGAGGCTTCCTTGAATCAGGAAACAACTCCAATAGAGATTAGAGGAAGAAAGTAGAATTGAGCAAGTTGGAAATGTGAAAGTATGAAGTTATTTATACTTGAACACGGATCATAAGATGATGCCATGTGTTAGGAAGTGTGCTAGGATGATTGCAAGTTTGCAATGATGTGTCAAGACCAGGGAAAGTGTGGCAAAAACAAGCTAGATGTCAGGTTGTGAGCTTATGCTTGGAGACCAATAGTTGATGATAAATCCCTCTCCTTAGTTGGAGATTCGGGATACGTGTCGTCACATAGTTGGACGGAAATTTACGGGTGTTACACATCAGGCAAGGAGATGGTTTCCCCAGGGTTTTGACTTTCATAATCAGCAGATCTTACATAACCCAACATATTTCCTCTTTGGTTTCGGTTTTAGAGGGGAGAAAGAGAGAGGGGAGAAAGAGAGAGGGGGAAAGAGAGAAAGGCCGAGATTTGAGAGAGGGGAAGTTATGGTGGTGACTTGTGGGTGTCATGCTGAGATTCTATAAGGTGTTTACTCCATCAACTTGTTCTTATCCCCTCAAAACTAGATATTTAAGGCTCCCCAAAATTGATTTTAAGTAGGAGTTAGTGTATTTTTACAAAATACATACATAGTTTATACATAAAATTTGTATATTATGGTATTTAAGCATGCATAAACACTAGTTTATGTATTGTATACTTTTGTTACATTGTTTAGCAATTTTCCATTCCATAACATATTGTTACTAAAATAGATATTTTAAGTTCCATATTTATTATAAAATCCTTAGATAATCGTCAGATTTGATAGATCATTTTGATATGATCATCAATTTAGGATTTTGTTGTTCTATAAGTTGCATATCACCGTTGTTCGTTATTTCGGATCACTTGTTTATTGTTTTAACATGAATTAGCACTAATGTGTTCGTTGGTGTTAGTATTCTCTACCGGACATACTGTAATCGTGCCTAGTCGTGCACATGTAGCGTAATGTATGGCCTAGTTAACGCTAAACTAAGCTTATATGAATCACATAAATGATTGAACGTAAGTTAATTGTATGGATAATAGCATGGCTAAACGATGGTTGTCACATCAACGAATCGAATAACGAGTTTTCGAATTAATGAAATAGAATTTTCAAATTATTCGAATCGAATTTTCGGATTAACTAAATTGATTTTTTCAAATTTTTATTTCTTTTACCTGAATTCGTATTCGATTTATTCGATTCATATTTAATTTATTCGAGTCAAAATCGATTCAGAAATGATTTATTCGATTTTTATGCCCAATTCAAAATCCGATTCTAATCGTATTGGAAACTGAATTCGAATTGAATTCGCTTTAATTCAATTCACCCTAAATGATAAATAAATTTACTTTTTTTTATTTTAAGCCACTACAACCTATTTATAAGGGCTTTTAAAGTTTTGACCAAATTTAGAAGGTTTTCTTCCATGTGTGTGTATATGGAAAGGATAATAAGGAGACCCCTATAAGTTCAAAAAACTCAAGAAATTCAATCTCCAACATCCATTAAAGTTGTATGGTTGAGATCGGATGTTACAAAAAGTTACCTTTTAGAACATGTTACAGACTGACAAAAGTAATTGTAACAACTTTTTAACTAGTTTATCTGTTACGCTAATTTTCCCTATAAAAACATGTAACATGTTTTCTCGATGCACTACATATTTAAAACTCATAAAATTTAAGTTCGAATATGTTACACCTCGTAAAACTTGCAAAATATGTTGTTGAAAAAAAAGTGTGACATGTGATGTTACATATATGTAATGGGTGAAAAATGTGTAACATATTAACTCTCTCTCCGACAAAAAGTTGCTATGTCAGAATTCTAAAAAAAAATTGTAACACGTGGCAAAATTGTGTCTATGCATTGGGTTTCTTGAGTTTTTTTTAACTCACATGGGATGTCTTGGTATACTTGACCTTCATATATATACACACACACATACATAAATATTTGTATATTTAATGTGTGCCAGTGTATTTTTTAACGTATATAGAAATATAAAAAATATGTATGTATAATTTGAATTTTGAATCGAATCAATTTGAAAATCATAAATTCATATCCGATTTGAATTTGATTACTTGACTTGAATTCGTATCGAACTTGAATATTTGAAAACCAATTTCGAAATAATTGAATCGAGTCGAATTTGAATTTTTTCTAATCGAATACTAAAAAACCTCATTCCTTATATTGTCCAACCTAGGTCTAACGAGAACCCCTTTAACATAGCAAATGATATTGTGTCCAAAACCCGTTTTTACAAAAAGGGCCAAGTGGTTCCGTGGACAATTAATATAGTAGGTCTAATAGCAACCCTAATTAACCCCCCTCCCCCCTCCAAAAAAAAAAAAAAAACTATAGCAGGTGTAACCAAAATCCTTCTACTTCTTAGGAACCTCTCTATCTTCCAAACTATCCCAAAAGAGTCTAGGTGGGGCCAGTTTGGTTAAGTCAATTAAAGATAAATCAGACGAGTTGTGTTTAGTTTATCGTAGCTTGTTAGATTATTATATAATTATCGGTTTTATTTTATGTCTAATTAGGAGTTCGATTCAATCTCTAATGGTACCGAGTTATGGTGTATATATAACCTAATCGAGCTTCTGATTATGGTTATGAGAGTTAATTCATTTTTGAGTTATTTTTGGATTAATAAATTGGAGGGCTTATTTCAATTTGTGTGATTTATGTTTTTGTTTATTGATTGGGACTTGAAAACCTACAAACATGTTTAGCTAGACATGTCATGTTTACATCGAACTCGGCGTCCGTGGATAACTAGTTCAACCTATTTATTTATAATTTTTTTAAATAGGTTGTATGTCAACTTTTTATGTCACAACTTAAACAGATTGAGTTTTTGTTGTCAGAGTTTGGAAGATAAAAAAAGAAATGAGCATCAGGTTATATAGTTTAAACTCTTAATATGAACAAACAAACGTAACCACTAAGATCTCACTCAAAAAATAGGGTTTGAAGAAGATGAGATGTAAACAAACCTTACCTATATCCCAATAAATAGAGAGGCAACCCAACCCCCCAAATGAGATTCCCGACTCAAAAGAACCCCCTTGTTTCATACGGTATGGAAATACAAGTGACAATAAAATAATCAGATTAAACGGGTTGTACTCAAGTTAATCCATATGTCATGGCCATATTCATGTGTTTGAAACATTTTCTTGATCGTGTCAAATTTTCGAGTTCAACTTGTCAGTCGATAAACACAACCTATTTAAAGCTATGGTATATACTATATAAGTATGCAGAGTCAACCTAATTGTTAAATCTAGGGATGCGCTCGGTAGCGGTACCGAAATTCGTCAAATATGAGTGTCGGTACCGAAAATGTTCGGCATGGTATGGTACTAGTACTTGAAGGTAAAATACCGGTACCGAACCGAAAGTACCAATACCAAAAACGCCGTGGGTACCAAATTGGTACCGAAAATAATTCGGTACGGCACTGGTTCGATACCGGTACCCGATACCAAATGCTCGTCATTTTAATTTTAACAATAAATACACTGTGAATTATAGATACATGCGTCGACTCATGTCTTGCGCTTGCGCATGGCCCAGTTCTATCTCGTGTGTTACTATGTAGACGTAGGATCTTATTGCAACTTATTTGTCACAACAGGATCGCCGCCATGTTTCTAGTCGCAGTGTCGCACAACATTTCCCTGCTCACACCTTATGCCTTAACCCCATCCCTTTTATCGAAACTATTGGTTCAAGACCGCCATGTTTTCAACATCATAGCTCAACCACGATCCTATTATCATCTAAACTCTTTTTAGACCCCGTGGACCGCCTTTTAGCAAGACCAATATCTCGTCCTTGGCCCTCTCTTGGGCCATGCCTATTTGCCTGACCTTCCTTTATGGTCTTGTCTCTTTGATCCAGTCCGTCTTTTATTTTAATGGAACCGCCGCACATCCATTTTTCATATAACGCAGTTATATTTATAAGAAACGAGCACCATGATGCTTAAGATAACTTAGTTTTACCAAAAGGAACCCTTCTATATGTAATCAATGGTGTGCTATATTCACCCGGCTACTATTTCTTCCTTGAGCTCACATAAATGTTACATAGCCCATTTATACAAAAGAAAAAAAAAAAAAAAAAGTGAATTGTATTAAGAGATGTGTGCGTTTTGTTATAGTGTATGTAAAACAAAATGCTAAAAACTTCAAAAACAAAATATCAAAATGATCTAAACCTATTAGATTTTGGTTCATGAATCATGATAAATCCATACCCAAACTAGACTGTGGAAACAAACATATTTAGATTTGTTTTCATATGAAAAGTACAAAATAAAATAACATTGTTTAAAGTTTATAAATATAAAACGATACAACTCTGGTTTTGAAGTGTACTTGACCAAACTGAGAAACAAACCAAAAAAAAACAACCTAATTCGGTCCGGTTCCAGTTGAGAACCAGTGTGGTCTCAAATCCGACTCTGAACCGAATATATAATACATAAAAGAAGCAGCATGTCATTGTTACTGTTTTCATTTAGTATCCAAATCAAACATAAAAATCATACCCAAATACGAGCGAAACAGTAACGGGCCGAGTCTAATAGCCGTTAGATGTTAAAAGTTCTTTGTGGGTGTAAACAACTCCCTTGTCACCCTCCACCACTTGCCCTTTACCTCTCAACACCCTGTACAAATATCAAAAGGAATTAAACCCGTTCATTTAAAAGACGATCTGCTACGTTCTCACCCATTATTGAACCTAAGAGTGTTAATGTCTTAACACGACAAGAACGGCCATTCTTGAGTTTTGAGTTTAGTCTAAACAGGATCTGGTCAGTTTTTTTTTCGAACCTGCGAACATGTTTACCTAAATGGATCATCTGCGTGTCAACCTGACGAGTTTTGTAATTTAGAAAAAAAAAATGTTCGATTGGGTATTTTATACCAAAACTTAAAAGAAATAAAGGAAATTATCATCAAGTTATATAGTGTATATGTAATTGTTTTATATACATTTGTATTGTTTGTAATTTTAGAGTATTAGAAAAATTGTTTTCCGGTTAAATGGGCCATGTCAACCCACGAACATGTGCCTAAAACGGTTTTCAGGTTCAATCCACGAACATGACCCTATTGACACGGTGACACCCCTAAATGCGAACCGATTTTAATGGATGATCCATCTATGACTATAACAACATGTCCATCATGTTATCTTTTATATTTATGCTTACCATCGCGTTGTTAAGAGTCCCTCTACACCGACTGGGCCACGTGCATGGATTTTACTTGTACTGATTCCAACCTGTTTAAGAAAATATTATAGAATGCAAAGAAAATGAAATGAATATCATACAACTTTTGTGTTGAGATTAACCAACACTATAACGGGTTTAAAGATTTCATACCTCCGCTCCAAGTCCAAACCGTGCACCATCACAAAATCTTGTGCTTGCATTGTGAAAAACTGCAGCACTGCAAAAAGCAAAAGTGCATAATCAATACTAGTATAATTGTAACATTTGGCAAAGTGACCAATATTGTTCGCTTTGCTCACGAATTTGTTTTTGGTTGCCCATGTGGATACTTATATAGTTATATAAGACAATAACACATTAGGGCTAAAACCACCCACAAACATGCTTAGCCCAATTAGGTGGCACATCAGATTTCTACTAATCCTTCAAAAAAAAGTCATTTTCCCTCCATCCCTACATATATCCTTACATTTCCACATCATCACCAGTTATTAATCGATTTTTTATAAACTTATTTATTTATAGCAAATGAAATCATTTACAGAAAATTTACTTAACTAATTATTGTAAAAAATACATTTTTAGCAAAACAATTAATATGAATTAAAGTATTGTATAAAGACAATTAAAAAAGAATGAAAAATTAAAAATAAAGGTGGTGTACAAGTCATTAAAGCATATGATGTACAAGTAGTTGAAGCACCCCAAATCAAATTGAATAAGAAAAGATGAATCTTAAAATGGACCCCACGTCACCCCACGCATTTAGACCTTGGGGACGGGCATATTGCGATCGGACAGGCGCTTGAAGGGCGTAGTGGCGTACTAATGTATATAGTCTAAGTTTCATCAAATGAAGCAACTTTGCAAAAGCGTTTTATTTTCTCTATAACAACAAAACTTCTAACTCTGTGTATGCTAAAAAAAATAAAAATCTCTTAACAAAACACAAGTGTTACCAAATGAAGCCAGAACAGTAATTCAAAAACAGAAAAAAACATAAAGAGAATTTAAATCATCAGACCTTCGATAAATTAGAAACAACATTCATCATAGATAAGCATACCTGTCAACTCGACTAAGAAAATGTTCAGCAACATCACGATTGTCTGTAACAATGCACTCGGTGTGGGAACTGAAACAGAAAGTAAAATTAAATGGTATTGAATATTCTTAACAATATCAATTCTAAGCATAAATGGTATTGAATATTCTTAACATACCTTCCATAACTGTGTATATGCTCTATTGCCTCATCAACATTGTTCACTATTTCAATAGTGCAAGCCTTGGAGTTATACTCATGATGGAATGTATTCGCCTTTGAGAAGCTAACCACACCATTCACTCTAGGTCCAGAAAATAGCGTAACACCTGCAATACATATTGTATTCAAATTCTCATTATACTTTTGAGTAAAATACACGGAGGCCCATGTGGTTTTCACTAATTTTGGATTTGGTCCCTAGCTTTCCAAAAGTACACGACTGGTCCCTATAGTTTGTACTTTGTAACGCATTTAGTCCCTAGCCAACAAATCCAAAGGTTTTAGCAACTCTACGTTAGGGATTAAATGCGTTACAAAGTGCAAACCACAGAGACCATCCATGTACTTTTGAAAAAGCTAGAACCACAGGGACCATCCACATACTTTTGGAAAAAGCTAGGGACTAAATGCGTTACAAAGTGCAAACCATACGGACCATCCATGTATTTTTGGAAAGCTAAGGACTAACTCCAAAAATTTTGTAAACCACAGGGATCAATGACCATCCGTCTACTTTACTCTATACTTTTTGGTACAAAAGTATTATAACATAATCATTTTACTGTTATTATAGTTTTAACCGAGTATCAATATGAACACGCATCATTACCTTCTTTTTCAAGTTCTTTAACAAGCTCCTGCAGTCCTCCACTGGCCAACAAGTCCTTGTGTATAAGTAGTGTTTCCTAGAAACCCAAAGTGGTTATAAACACAAGGCGCGTGTGATTAAGTGCGAATGTACGAGTATTGGTTATTTAAGTTACCATAGCATTACACGCGGCTGGATAATCTGTTTTTGCATCCAATACAATCTTTTTTGCCATCTCCAAGTTAGCAGCTTTATCAACATAAACATGGCAAATGCCGTCTGCAATAAAATTGTGAATTCATTAGCAAACTGACATCTCAATTATCATTTTATTTATTTTTCAAATTTTATTTTACCAGAGTGACCAAGAACTGGAATTTTAGTTGAGCTTTTTATTTGGGACACAAGTTTATTGCTGCCTCTAGGGATTACAAGATCTATCACATCATCAAGCTGTTTGAAATATTATTAGGAGAAAAAAGACGAGAATTATATTAGATAATTAGATTGCACATATATTTTACTCAATGACAAAACATGTGACATCTTACACACCTTCAGCAACTCTGGAATTTCCTCTCGTGATGTTAGTAGTCCAATTAATTTTGTTCCAACGGTTTCCGGGAGCGCAGAGGTGATTACCTAATGAAACTTAGTCAGATTTATAACCAACATATATAGAGTAAAGTACACGAATGGTCCCTATGATTAACCAAAATGTTAGATTTAGTCCTAGCTTTTTTAAAGTACATGTATGGTCCCTGTGGTTTGCACTTTATAACGTATTTAGTCCCCAACTTTTGCCAAAAGTACATGGATGGTCCCTCTGGTATGCACTTTGTAACACATTTAGTCACTGAACGTTGGGGAGTAAATGTGTTACGAAGTGCAAACCACAGGGACCATCTGTGATCTGTGTACTTTTGGCAAAAGTTGGGGACTAAATACGTTACGAAGTGCAAACCACAGGGACCATCCGTGTACTTTTGAAATAGTACGGACTAAATCCAAAATTTTGGTTAACCACAGGGACCATCCGTATACTTTACTCGACATATATAGGATTATTCAGAAAACGATCTTGAGACAAACCTTGTGCAGTATCGCGTTTGACCTTTTAGCTTCTTTACCGCCTTTTAGTAGTAGACCATTCCCGCTACGGATTGCCAACGAAGCTATCTACAATGTCATTTAAAAAAAACTAGATATCAATTTGTGATAATCATATCACCAAAACTCATTTGTGACTAGCAATAGAGTTTATTGTTACCTGAACTAGCGCATCTGGCCGAGACTCGAAGACAATAAGCAGAACACCTAAAGGACATGACTTCTTTTCTAAGACGAGCCCTTCTGCAAGCTGCACATGAGTTTATTAGTACATGTGTGTGTACAGTTATTTAGCACAAAGAAGAATACCGGGATATGAAAGATTCAACACTTTAGATTTTCTATGCATTATTCTAAGTTCCATATATATGATACTCGGTTATATATATATATATATATATATATATATGAGAAGCTGAAACTAAAATGAGTTCAGAATATGCTCTTAATTATCCTCTCACCTCTGTTCTTTTCAAAACTTGACCAATGGGTTCTTCCATTTTTGCTAGTCTACGCACAGATTCTGCAAGAGCACGGATCTGAAAAGGAAAACATTAAACTTGTTACGAATACCAAGAGAAACCAATTTTAAATAGATATTCCACATTGATTTATGCATTGAGATGAAGCATTCCACATTGATTTATAACGGATACATGCCTTGCTAGGTTTTAAAGCCAAACGAGCTACCAAAGCTTCATCGTATCCTGCATCGCGTGCAGCTTCAACATCAGCGTCGTTCTCAAGCACGATAAACTGTTCATTTGCCTCCAATGCAGCAGCTACATCTAACAAGATTTTCTTTCTTTCTTCACTTGTTAGTCCCTGTAATACCCAATAAAACATATTTGATGATAACTGTGTAGATGTGTATGTATTCCGTGCATAAATGTAACTATTGCAGCCAAGTGAACATATCATTAGAAGCGAGATGATATAAGCTATATGTGTATTTATATGCAGATGTTGTGTCATTGTTTATTGGTCTTTGACATTTTGTCTTGTAGTTAACTAACAGTTTATAGCAGAGTTTAAAGCATTGTGCAAAAGAGTAAAGACAGGTTAGCTACTATACGCATGAGATTAATTTAACCTGAAGTCTTCGAGAGGCTTCACGAGCCGATACTGCCATTTCATGTGGACCAATTTCAGTAACCGGAATCCACATATGTGCATCTTTATGGAACAAAGTACCAACACGTTCTCCATTCAAAACCTTTATGATGTTATTCGGAGCAAAGCCACTATGTAGAAAATATGAAGCAAAGAAACCAATATCAAAGATTGTAGAGTGAAATAGTGAATGAATCATCATCATATATAATTATATATGCTACACTGTGGATCTGAATTCTATAAAATGATACCTTGCAATGACAACAGGTGTACCAGAATAAGCTGCATTGGATGCAGCTTTGACTTTTGCATCCATACCACCTCTTCCCATCCTTGACTTGTCTCCAAAACTGATCGTCTTTTGATGTTTTTGTTTAACGTATGTATGGATTAGCTTTGAGCGTGGATCAGTAGGAGGACCGCTGTAAAGGCCATTAACATCACTCAACAAAACAAGAAGATCCGCCTTCAATTCCATTGCCAGCAGAGCTGCCAGACTGTCATTATCCCAGAAAATACCTGAAGAATCCTGAAAGACAGAATTTCCATGTAACTAAGCATATCTGTAACTGTGATACTTATGTTAGGTCTCAAGCGGGGCAGCGGAACGAACACAAACGCACAAACGATATAAACACGCAGACAAAAAATAAACACGACACAAGAATTTACGTGGTTCGGTCCCAGTGGGGGACCTACGTCCACAGGCTGCAACTAGGTTATCTCATTAAGCTCAAATATGTTTTACAATTACATATGACATGTTAGGCTTGATGAACAAGAAACCCTAATGGGCCTTCCAAACATCCAAATAAACAAGCCCAATAGCAAACGAGCCCAATAGCAAACGAGCCCAAGGGCGTAGCTTTGTGGGGGCGGGAGGGGGCGGCCGACCCCCCGAACTTTTCGCTCAATAGTGGAGAGTATGTAGTTTTTGTACAAAAATTTTTGGGTATATAAGTTTTTGATCCCCCCGGTTTTATAGAAATTTTTGGTATATACGTTTTCGACCCCCCGGTTGGAAATCTCAAGCTTCGCCACTGAACGAGCCCAAAGGACTTCGCACCCGACATCGTAATATCTACGAATGTAAAGAATTAAAATTTTAAAACTCATCATTTAAATACCTCATAAGGAGCTCTCCTAGTACTGATAGCATCGTTTTCATTGAAAATCGGGATGCTCCTAAGATCTAACAATGAATCCACCGTTTGACAAAGTTGCTCCCTGAAATCTTCATTCTTGAAATCGTTATCGGTGACAAGGAGTTGAGAGGAGGTCACATCCAGCTGCAAAATAGCATTGTGTGAGCGCAAACCGAAGGACTAATAAGCCCGTATTATTTTCTTTTGGTCATACCTGGCTGAATAAAGTGTCATACAAGGCCATCAAACCATTTTGACCAACAGCTGCACAAGCTTTTCCATCAAGTTCACCTTGCGGTTTTTGGAGGTCAGCGAAACTACAAAAACAAAGAGTCAGCAGCGATAACTAACAGGCTAACAGCGTAAAATAATGAATATCCATATGTTGTGGTGACAAAAAGGAAAAGAAAGATTTACCTGCTGTTGATCATTTTCCTGTATTTAAGCCTTTGGCGGCCGGCTCCAACAGCTCCTGAAGTAACTAAAATGATTTCAAAGCCTCGAGAGTTCAACTTTTCAAGCTGCAAAAAAATATTTGGTACATAAGTTAAACAATAGCCTGCATCTTCTCTGGGAATTTCAGTATGTATAAAGCTCGCTGGAATTGAAAATCTTTATTATTGCTTCCGAATATTTGTGTATGGTAGTAATGAAGAGAAAGGAAAATATTTTTGGAGCTACTCTGAAATCTGAAAGCTGAAGGGAATTTAATGTAAATTTACTTGAAAATACAGTATTAAATTCCTAAATTATATAAAAAGACGCCGCACAATAATTGGCGCGTTGACTAAATACGGAACGTTTCTACATTTAAAACTTATGCTCGTACTTGTCAAAAGCCGTTGAAACTACCTGTTCAAAAATAGCACCAAGTCGACCAACAGCTAATCTTCCATCATCTCGGGTAACCACAGCTGTTCCAACCTACAATCACCAAGGTAAAAACCAATAAACAAACTCTTAACCTGAAATCCACTTGCATATAACCTTTGCTTCAAGAACATAATAATAACCACTTTGTTAAAATGCAATAATCACCACAAAATCTTAACATTAATGATTAATATCACGAACTAATTCACATTTCAAGACACTAATCCAGTATTCCAATTTACCGGCTCTTAACAGCAAATTCAGACTATAAATATTTCCGAAAAAACAAAAGACTAATAATAGCCTTGACATTCAAATCATCTTCTATATATTCATAAACATAATTATATTATTTTCATTTTTATTACTAATTGTTTAGGAATAATATACAAATTCAATCTCTAATTCTTTTAATACTATTTAAGGGTAAATTACATGCCCAAACAAGAGATGCACTCACAGTAAATAAATATTTACAATAAAATAAACAAACATTAACTAAAAAAATATATATCAATCAACATATCTATAAAAAAAATTGTGTGGACAAAATAATCTGATACGGAGATAGAGAAACAAATCGTGTAGCCTCATACAACCATCAACATATGCTAAATGAAACAGAATATAATAAATTGATATATTATTATCATATATGATTTGTCGTTATCATGTGCATGGCAACAGTTGCCATGTGTCATTCATCCATACACCAAATCGCACAACAAAATCAAATTAAACAGCAAAAATTCCGTTCAAAATCTCGATCCAAAAGTTTAAGGAGATCGACGAACAAATCGAGTTCAATCAATCACAATTCTAGCAAAACCTATTCAACCGCAATCGCAAAACTAAAGAAAAAACGAACGTTAATTGATCAGATACATACATACATACATATATACACGATTTAAACCTAAATTTACGAATGTTATCGGAAATTAACGAAGCAAATTGTACAGATCTGCGATGTGAGTGAGATGTTAGACCTTGACGACTACACGCTTGACGTTTTTGACGAAAGCTCGAGTAGGATCCATGGCGGAAATCGATCGAACAAAGCTTCTGAGAGAGAGAGAGAGAGAGTGTGTGTGTGTGTTTTGAAGGTGTGATGAATGGAGAAAATGCGGCAGAGGGTATAGGTGAACGTGACGACAATATATGGATCCAACAGATGGCACCTGAAGTGTGGTTTGGGGTTTATATGTATAGACGTCAGTCCTGCATTTATTATTTACTAGGTTAGTTTCCCGTGTGTTACACGTGTTGAACAATTTAAACTATATAATAAATATTTCCTCTAAATGTAAAACAAAGATGAAGACATTTATATACCAAACATAAATTTAATGTTATATGATTCATAATAAAAAAAAATAACGTTTTAAAAAATATATGCATTGAAGGGTTGAATAATAATTGAATAAAGTATAATGTAATTGGTTAACATATAGAATTGTCAAGATATGTATTTAAGAAAATGAACATTCGTGTGACAATTATAAATTTTGTTAAGTTTATTTTTTAAACATTTACGACCTGTTGCATAAACTTCTACACATAATCATGGTGATGATGATAAAACATTCAAATAAATTAAGAAACACACGTGTTTCAACAAAATTATGTAAATATCCATTTAGAGACTTAGTATAACAATTCAACACCATATATAACCAACTTATAAATTGTTTCAGTAAAATATATAGGATTGACATTTTACCTATAAGTTGTGTGACTAAATTGAAAAGAAAAAACTTTAAGTTGTTTAAATGAAAATATTATAACATTGTGTTACAATACTACTCATTTAAAAAATAAATAAATAAATAAATAAATGAGACGTATTTTTTTCATACCATACTCATTATTATCTTCCACATTTAAATTTTATTATCACCATTTTTCTCTTTATCTTTTTTATCCTTATCACCACTAACAAATTTATCATATTAGTAGATTGATTTAATAGAGAAAACACAATTAGAGAGTGCCTGAGAAAGTGACATGTGTCCTTTAAGAGGTTTCTTTTATTATATAGATAGATTTATTGTTGTTGGATAGTAAATTCAGGTAATTACAAAAATACCTGGGCCATGGCCTAGTCCTTTTTGTTGGGCGCTAAACCGGTCTTGTTTATGGATTGGCGGGTTTAGGCTTATACAAGCCCGAAAACTTTACATGAACCTAAACCCGACCTCAACACGACTGAAATTTTATGGATTTATGTGAACACGACGCGTTCAACCCGATTTTTTTTATTTTTAATTTTTATATTTTGAAATTTACTTAAAAAACACAAATGTATATAAAAATACAAGAGTAAACTGCCATTTTGGTCCCTATGGTTTGGTCAGTTTTGCCATTTTAGTCCAAATCTCAAACTTTTTACATCTGGGTCCCTGTGGTTTGCATTTTGTTGCCATTTTAGTTCAGGGGCATTTTGGTCATTTTGCTTTTCATTTAACATTTTCTTAATTCAAAAATTAATATATATATATATATATATATATATATATATATATATATAGGGAGCGGTTAACATACTTCACGGCTTATCATACTTCACGTACGCGACAAGCGTAACCATCAGATCAGGGAATTAATCACGCATGGATCAGTTAATCATGCATGGGAGTAGTTAATCACGCATAGGAGGAAATTAGTCACGCATGGGAGCATTTTATCACGCATGGGAGCAAAATCACGCACGTTCAATTGAACAAAAAATAATCACGCATGTTATTTATATATTATCACGCAAGTTGTGTTTGTGTCGCGTACGTTAACGTACGTTAAGGCGTTTTGTACATTATACTTTCTATCTATCTATCTATATATATATATATATATGTATGTATGTATATATTAATATACACATATACATCTGCAGTTCATCTTCATCATCGCATCATACAACTGCAGCTCTCTCTCTCTTATCTGAACTACCACCACACCACCACCCCCACCACCGCATCATCCCCACCACCACCATCCCACTACCGCCAACACCACCATCTCTCTCTTCTCTCTCTCTCTCTCCTCTGCACACACACTCTCTCTCTCTCTTCTCTCTCTCTCTCCTCTGTACACACACACTCTCTCTTTCTCTCTCCAAACACCCATCTCTCTCTTCTCTCTCTCTCCTCTCTGTCGAACACCACCACCACCGTGATGAGAACCGACATCGGCCTTTTAAAGATCGGCCTTTTACAGATTGTTTAAAAATAATAACTCAAACACCCATCCTCTCTTTATTACCGCCACCACCACCTGCCACCATCATCACCACCACCGGCATCCTGTATCTAACTATCTACCCTCTTTCAGACACACTTACGAACCCAAAATCCAATTATTTACACTCGATTGCACTTCACCTTTACATTTTTCATCGATCTTGAAAATACCCACCATTGTTCTTCCCCAAATCGTAAGTTCTTCACTCTTTTCTTGCTCTTTTGTTGTAAAGTTTGAATCTTTTTATGTTTTTTGAGTTCTTTTTGGTCTCTTGATTCATTGATTTGTATCTATACGTTAGTTGGGTGTGTGGGTTAATTTGGGGAAATTGAATTTAGGGTTTGTAAGATTTTTTGTTGATATGGGGTCAGTGGGTGCAGAGGGTATTGCCAAGTTGATGTCTGCAAGAAAGTTGTTGAAGGGTAATTTGGAGAAAAGTAAAGGGTTAGGGTTACAGTTGCAAAAAGTTGGACCTAGGTTAGAAGAGATTAATCAACGGTTACCGGGTTTGGAAGTTGCGGTGCGTCTGGCAGCTGCGGTTTTGAAGGTGTTCGATGCGATTGGCGGGCATATAAACAAGGTTGTTGTTCCGGCAGCTGCGGTTTTAAAGGTGTTCGATGCGATTCATGGGTTGGAAAAGTCGTTGTCGGATCCGCAGTCAGATGTTCATAGTTGTTGATTCGTCATAGTTGCAGGGGTTGTGGCAGTGGGAGTGGAGGTGGTTTTGAATGGTAGGTTCAGAGAGATGAATGGTTGTGGATTTGAAGATGAAAGGTTGTGGGGAAGATGAAGATGTTAATTGGGGAAGATGAATATATTAATAGGGTACCTTTAATAAATTAGTTTTATTAATTTTAATAAAAAATCAGTTACAATAAAACCAAAATACCAAAAATACCCCTGAAGATAAGGACAAAACAGGGGGTTGAAATTGGGGATTCTGGTCAAATTTCACTTTTGGACTAAAATGTCGACAAAATGCAAACCACAAGGACCCAGATGTAAAAAGTTTGAGATTTGGACTAAAATGGCAAAAGTGCCCAAACCACTGGGACCAAAATGGCAGTTTACTCAAAATACAATTATATTTGAATTATAAAATCTTAAGTTAATTTCTCTTTTTAAGTTATAATTATGACATAAAATACACACCATGTTTAATTTATGAAATAAAACATATCGTAAAAAATATAATATAATATAAATGTGTTAAACGGGTCAATCCGCTAACCCAACAAGGTTGACTCGAACCCAACCTGTTAACCTAAATGGGTTTGCGGGTTCAACCTGAAACTGACCTGAACCCGTTTAGACTCAACTTAAACTCGCGAATTTCGTGTTACGTTCGTATCATGTTTTCAGGTCGTGTCAGAAATTCACATCCCTACTTAAAATATGATATCTTCAAAAAAATATACATCGGTTGTATGATAAAATAAATAATTAAAAGTACGTTGTGAAACTAGCCTACTAGTAAAAGAATACATGAAAATAATAGGGAGTAAGAGATTGGTATTATTGATTGAGGTGTTTCTTATACAAAGAACTACAATGAATATATATATAGGTAATGAAGTCTTGAAAAACAAGTCAATCTATTTAATGAGTTGATAACCGCATAATAATATATTTGTAACACACCCCTTTGGTTATCAACTTTATACGCTTTGAGATGTTATCTCGTTAAAAACCTTGCTAGAAAAACCCAGTGGGACAAAACCTCAACTAAGGGAAAAATAGTGCAGTGCGTATTTTCTTCTCTTAATACTTCTGGATCAAATATGTTAACTTATTAAAAACCTTACTAAGAAAACCCAAATGGGGTGCAGTGCGTATTTTCTTCTCTTGATACTTCTGAATCAGATATATTGCCTCATTAAAAACCTTATTAAGTAAACCTAAATGGGACAAAACGTGGTGAAGGAAAAAGAGTGCAACTTTGTACAATACTCCCCCTCATTTTGACATGTATTCTTTAAATGACCGGTGTAGATTGATGTGCGTGAAGTGTGTTATATTTTTTTGATATATATTTAAGCCCTTTTTACACTTTTAGCCAAGTTTTAAATTTATAAAACACGATATTCACTAACACTAAACACACATATGGGCAAGTGCACCCATCGTGGACGTAGTATAGTGTTGGTAAGATACCGAGGTCGTCCAAGGACACAAGAGCTTTTAATACCGGTTTATCCTCAACGTCTAATCAAATCAAAAAAGTTAGAAAAATGTTTTAAACTAAGAAAAATAAAAACTAACTAAATGCTGAAAAATAAAAATAAAATAAAAACAGATAGACAAGATGAATCACTTGGATCCGACACGTGTATTAGTATAACCTTTGATTATTTTCGCACTTTTGCACTTGTTTAAGAGATTATCTTAGTTATTGTAGTAGGCCCCTCTTTTGAAGGCGACGTTACCCTCAACCCAGTAGTTTGAGTCAGCAAGGATACAATCCTAAAGGGTTGGATTATTGAAAGATAATGAATTAAGTTATTAATGCAAATTATGGTAGGCCCCGCTTTTGGCGGTGACGTTACCCTCGGCTAAGTAGTCTGAGTCAGCAGGGATACAGTCCTAAATAGCCGGGTTATAGTATTAATAGTAGTTAACTTATGAGGGGGTCAAAGAGTTTGGATCCCCGCCATCCAATACCTATGGGCATTGAAGGAGATCCTACTAAATTTGACCCAGGTCCCAAGCAGGACCTCTAAACGCTGAACAAGGGCAAGACCCTTACCAAACCGTTCCCTTAACCCCCGACCAGGTAGCCAACATACCTCCATAAAGACCGTGGAGATATGAATGGTGAAAATCTTTTATTTTATATAGACAGTAAAATAATGCCAAGACACCACGGACAAACGATAAGGAAAGATCACCTTCAACATAAGTAACTAGTTATTAAAGTCATTAATACAAAACCAAATAAAAAGTGCAAAAGATTAAAAATAAAAAGTATTATACTAAACACTTGTCTTCACCAAGTGATGTAAGAGACTTAGGCAAACATGGCCTTGATTGTCAAGAACTCTTACGATCAATCTTGGATCCCGAGACGACTCACACACTCTACGATGGACAATGGATGATGGTGGTGGATGATGGTGTTATGGTGGTGGTGGGTGGTGGATGAAGTGTGAGAGAGGTGGTGTGCCAAGGGATGAGGGAGAATGAAGCCAAGCTCCTCTATTTATAGGCTGAACAGAAGGCTGGACACGGCCCCGTGCCCGCCTGACACTCTCTCTCCTCATTAATTGTAATTGCGAATTACAATTAATGCGCCTGCTGTACTTTCACCACGCCCCCGTGCCCGCTGGACACGGCCCCGTGGTGGGCAATGGAAGCTTCTACTGGTTTGTCTTTTCTGCTGCTTCCTGGGCACGCCCCCGTGTTCGCTGGACACGGGGCGTGTTCAGACTCTGTTTCTTCTTCTTTGCCTTGGGAGGTGCCGTTGAGGGTCCGGGCAGTCCACTTTTGTTCCTTTTCTTGTATTTATGGTAGAATTAGTAGTCTTTTTGCTTCTTTTGTGATTTTGAGCTCATTTCATCCTGAAAATACAAAAGGAAGACAAAAACACTATTTTTCCAACATTAGTACTTAAAAAGAGTTACTTTTATGCCTTAATTGATGTGTTTTATATGTTGCATTTTACACACATCAAATACCCCCACACTTGAACTTTTGCTTGTCCTCAAGCAAAACTCTTTAAATGTGGCTTACACTCCCAAATGGAATAGGTAGAAGAGAAGTTTTTTAGCTTGTCCTAGAGTGTCGGGAATCCAAGGTTTTTATCGGTTTTATTTTTATTTATTTACAATCCTATTCGTTATGATTTATTTTGAACTTTTCATAAGATAAATTACTTATTTGGGCATAGCATGCCTTATTAAAATTCCATTGATATACAAGCTCACATACCTCACGGGAGATCACTCAACACTCGGCCGAATGTGTATATTTTAGTGAATCACTCGAGAGCGGCACGGAACTTACGTCTTCCATAGGCTTGCCAAGCAATCAATCCTCCTCCTTTTTAACTTTTTACCTTTGTAAATATCAAGAGGACTTTTTGGGTGAAGGCTTGGGTTTAAAGGTGGGTGGTTGGTTAGTGGTTAGTAAAAAGGGCGAAAATCGTAACAAGCGTCGGTTTTCGTGAAGTACCTTGTTTTTAGTGACTTTTTTTTTTTGAAGTATTTCTCCAAACAAGCTTTTATAGCTTTTGTTTGTTTTTGACTTCATCATTTTTTTTTTCATCGTCACATAAAAAGGTGATGTTTACGAAAAAGCGAACTTGTTATTAAAATAAAATAAAAAAAAATAAAAAGGTTTTTGGTGGGTAAAAAGGGTTTTGGGGTAATGAAATGAAAGGTTTAGGCTCAAAGGGGTTATCTAGGGGGATTTTGGGTAGGTAAAAAAATGAAAAATAATGGTTTTGAAAGAAAAAATGGTTAGTCCTAATGCCTCCATCATTTACTTACTTGGGTTTAAGTTGGTAAGGACCGGGAATGTATCGTCGTGGCAAGTTCTAGATTTGTAAGGACCGAGCGGCTATTCACACAAGAAACGAAAAATGAGCATTTAATCTAAATATGTGTATTTTTATGCTCAATAAAGGCTCAAAACTCACTTTTGTGGGAATGGGTTTTTAATGTGACCAAGCATATATAATCGAATTTTTAACTAGACTTGTTATACCGTTTCATAATTTTCTTATGTTGGTTCCTTTTTTTTTTTTATCACGACGCTATCGGTTGTAAACTTATAAAAATATAACCTTTTTAGAACTTGTTATTCCCAACTTAAACTAAGACAAGTAAATAAAAAATGAAAAAGTTTTTGAAAAAATTTGGGGTGTTTAGCGGTTCCAATAGAGTTTTGTGTAAGGCTTGTGTTTAGGATTTTGCAAAATTTCAAGGTTTTAGCATCCCCACCACACTTAAATTACACATTGTCCTCAATGTGTCCAAAAATAATATTTTTGGTTGATTAGAATGTATAAAAGTGTGTTAAAAAGCAAAGATTTATGTTACTGGCATCCTGGACACGGCCCCGTGTTCACCGGGCACGGCCCCGTGGTCAAGTGCCAGTAACAAAAATTACAGAATTGAAACAGAAGCCTGGACACGGGGGCGTGTCCGCTGAACACGGCCCGTGTCCAGTTACCTGAACTGGGTGATTTTCTGCAGGGGCTCAGCACGGGGCCGTGTTGGTTGGGCACGGCCCGTGTTGAGCCTTCTGTGATGGAGATTTTTGTCGGGTTGCTCTGTTCTCTGTGCATGGTTCCATTTTTCTCGTTCCCTTTTTCATCCATTACCACCATGAGTGTGTTTTACGACTACCATCAATCATAAAAACCATCATAGCATTGCAAATCATAGAGAGACATTACATTAAGTTAGCTAAATAACTAGGGGATACATAAGGTTATCCTAAGGGTTCTACTTATTTAAGAAAATTTCGGGAATAGCTTCCCGATGTAGTAACTCTCTCTAGCCGATGGCTCCTCGGTTGTCATTCAAAGCCATTCTTCTATTTCCCTTGGGAGGTAAAAGGTAGCTTCATTCTCTTCGGTGTCTCGAGGAGGAATGCTCACCGGGACTCCTTGCACCACCCTTGGTTGAGGTACTTGGTGCATGGCGTGCCATTCTGCTGGAATGATAACCTCGGGTACTACATTCCACGCCCTTTGGGTTATCACCGGGACCAAAGGCGGGGAAGCGAGAAGGTTTAATCTCTGGTGCAGGAGATTTACTTCTCGTAGGCAGCCCTCCAAACCTACCGTCACATGATTAATACGATCCACCAAAGCTTCTTCTACTCCCGTCATCTCGTCTATGGCTTCCCTCAAAGCGTAAACGTAGTTTACTAGGGAATCCTCTGCCGTAGACGACCTCCTTCCATTTCGGTTATTTCTCGAAGATGTTCCGCTGTTTCTGCTGGCCATTTTCTGCGAAATAATCCGAAGATAACTAAACTTTTGCAAAACAGTACCTCGAACACGGCCCCGTGCTCAGTGAGCACGGCCCCGTGTTCAGCTATCTGCAGGATTTTTATCTAACGACTCTAGGTTTTTAAATTATTTTAATACACTTTTATTGTGTTTTAAGCTTAGATAATTTAAAACAAAGTTGTAGAACTAACTTTAGACAAGAATCCGTAGCAAAAACTCCTACAAACCTTTCATAGAAGGTTGGAATCATGGGTTTCCAAGCTTCCATGGAGGTAAGGTTTGAAAAATTTTTGGAAGAAGGAGAAATGAACAAAAGTGGAAAAGACAAGATGGTCCTTAGGAACCTTCTTTTAGCACTTACCTAGGATGGTATATGTGAAGATCCCAGGAATCTCTGCTTTGTGAAGTGGTCAAAAATGAGCAGGATTCAGGCTGCATTTAAAGAAAACGACAGCACAATGGACACGGCCCCGTGTCCGCTGGACACGGCCCCGTGTGCAGAGAAAATCCTGACACATTTTGTCCGTATTCTGACAGAATCAGCAGAGAATCTTCTAAGTGAACACGGGGGCGTGTTGACCGGGCACGGCCCCGTGTCGGCAGGCTGTTTTATGGAGTTTTGTCTTTACTAAGGAGCTAATCTATATCGGGTGGCTCTTGACTTGTTGGAACAACCCCAAAGTGCCTAAGATACCTTAATTGTCCTATACTAAGGCGAGAACGCAAGAGGTTGTCGGTGAGGGTAATTCCTATTTTCATTCTAGGTGGACAAGTCCAACCCTTTCCCGGGCTCTCGTTAAAGAAGGTGTATGCCGAATCGCTCAGGTCTATGTATGCACCGCACGAAGTCGATGGGGAGTCCTTCACGGCACAATCGGCACAGGGACGACTATCGTCCGCGTCTTTTCTAGGCAAGAAGGTATTTTTGGGAGCAACGAGGTTGTCGGAATGCGGTTCCAACATTTCCTCATGGTCATCATCTTGGGATGGATCTAGAAAATCCTTCCTAAGTTCTTTTGACCAATTGAGAAGTAGTTCTTCTAGTTGAAATAGCTCGTCAAGGAGCATTTCTCCTAGAATATCTGGCTGGGCGCATTCGAGGGAGAAATAGTGCTTATTTTTACTTTCGCCCCTCTTAAGGTTACAAGGAATCGGTGGGTCTATATAGTGGGGCCTATAAGTGAGGAAAAAACATTTTAATTCCTCATGTTCGCCTCCACATATTCGACACCACAAACCATAAGAGTGCCGAAAGTAAAAAGAATTACTATCACTCATGTTTCAGAAATTACCAACCGCCGGGATCTAACGGTTCTGTTTTCAGCAACTGAATCTTGGGCACGGGGGCGTGTTGAGTGGACACGGCCCCGTGTTCAGCCTACTGTCTGACTTAAAACAGGATTGCCAGTTCCAATGATTGAGCACGGGGCGTGTTCAGCGGGCACGGCCCCGTGTTGAGCTCTGCAGAAGCTAAAAATCTAAGAAAAATCCTAAAAAATTAAAGAAAAATAAAAATATGATTAGGCCATTGATTCCTAACTTTCTTAAAATCCTTGTGTCCCCGGCAGCGGCGCCAAAAACTTGATGTGCGTGAAGTGTGTTATATTTTTTTGATATATATTTAAGCCATTTTTACACTTTTAGCCAAGTTTTAAATTTATAAAACACGATATTCACTAACACTAAACACACATATGGGCAAGTGCACCCATCGTGGACGTAGTATAGTGTTGGTAAGATACCGAGGTCGTCCAAGGACACAAGAGCTTTTAATACCGGTTTATCCTCAACGTCTAATCAAATCAAAAAAGTTAGAAAAATGTTTTAAACTAAGAAAAATAAAAACTAACTAAATGCTGAAAAATAAAAATAAAATAAAAACAGATAGACAAGATGAATCACTTGGATCCGACACGTGTATTAGTATAACCTTTGATTATTTTCGCACTTTTGCACTTGTTTAAGAGATTATCTTAGTTATTGTAGTAGGCCCCTCTTTTGAAGGCGACGTTACCCTCAACCCAGTAGTTTGAGTCAGCAAGGATACAATCCTAAAGGGTTGGATTATTGAAAGATAATGAATTAAGTTATTAATGCAAATTATGGTAGGCCCCGCTTTTGGCGGTGACGTTACCCTCGGCTAAGTAGTCTGAGTCAGCAGGGATACAGTCCTAAATAGCCGGGTTATAGTATTAATAGTAGTTAACTTATGAGGGGGTCAAAGAGTTTGGATCCCCGCCATCCAATACCTATGGGCATTGAAGGAGATCCTACTAAATTTGACCCAGGTCCCAAGCAGGACCTCTAAACGCTGAACAAGGGCAAGACCCTTACCAAACCGTTCCCTTAACCCCCGACCAGGTAGCCAACATACCTCCATAAAGACCGTGGAGATATGAATGGTGAAAATCTTTTATTTTATATAGACAGTAAAATAATGCCAAGACACCACGGACAAACGATAAGGAAAGATCACCTTCAACATAAGTAACTAGTTATTAAAGTCATTAATACAAAACCAAATAAAAAGTGCAAAAGATTAAAAATAAAAAGTATTATACTAAACACTTGTCTTCACCAAGTGATGTAAGAGACTTAGGCAAACATGGCCTTGATTGTCAAGAACTCTTACGATCAATCTTGGATCCCGAGACGACTCACACACTCTACGATGGACAATGGATGATGGTGGTGGATGATGGTGTTATGGTGGTGGTGGGTGGTGGATGAAGTGTGAGAGAGGTGGTGTGCCAAGGGATGAGGGAGAATGAAGCCAAGCTCCTTTATTTATAGGCTGAGCAGAAGGCTGGACACGGCCCCGTGCCCGCCTGACACTCTCTCTCCTCATTAATTGTAATTGCGAATTACAATTAATGCGCCTGCTGTACTTTCACCACGCCCCCGTGCCCGCTGGACACGGCCCCGTGGTGGGCAATGGAAGCTTCTACTGGTTTGTCTTTTCTGCTGCTTCCTGGGCACGCCCCCGTGTTCGCTGGACACGGGGCGTGTTCAGACTCTGTTTCTTCTTCTTTGCCTTGGGAGGTGCCGTTGAGGGTCCGGGCAGTCCACTTTTGTTCCTTTTCTTGTATTTATGGTAGAATTAGTAGTCTTTTTGCTTCTTTTGTGATTTTGAGCTCATTTCATCCTGAAAATACAAAAGGAAGACAAAAACACTATTTTTCCAACATTAGTACTTAAAAAGGGTTAGTTTTATGCCTTAATTGATGTGTTTTATATGTTGCATTTTACACACATCATAGATCTTCTTTAAAAGTTGCTCAGAACTTTTGTATAATAATTTGTCATTCGATGCCTTGAAGTGCAATCTTTTCTGTTGCGTAATGTTGTAAAATCTTCTTATTAGACTTCTAGTGTCTCCTCTTGCGAACAAATACCATAAGATCCACGACTATCTACAAGACTAACGAAACTAGTTTTCATGGGTTAGTAAAATATAGACATATATCATTCTTACCTTTAGGATATCGACATATCTACTTTACCATTCGAATGTCCCTCATTGGACATGTGCTATATCATGTTGATAAATTCAAATAATATATATATAGGGGATGGTTCAAATGAAAACTACTTTTATTGTGAAAACTCGAAACTAATAAAAAAAAAAGCCTAAAAAACACACCAATTTTTTTTCAATTTTTTTATAAAAATCGCAGGTTTTTATATATAAAAAAAAAACTTTTTAAAAAAAAAATTGTAGTACACATGTGTAATAATACACATGTGTAGTATTACACATGTGCACTACAAAAATTTTTTTTTCTTTGAAATTTTTTTATATAAAAAAACCTGCGAAAATTGGTATGCAAAAAAAAAATTGGTATGTTTTTTTGGCTTTTTTAATTAGTTTCGAGTTTTCACAATAACTAGTGGTTTTCATTTGAACCTTCCCCTATATATATATATATAATCATGCATATCTAGAAATAAAAATTAATGCACAGTTGCACTTTAGCCATGGTACTTTTGGAATGAGAATCCCTACTTTGCTAGAATATGATGATAGTCATTTCTTATAAAAAGTGAGTGAGCAACCGTTAACATACTGTAAGGTTGAGGTTTATCCATACTAAAATGTCTAACATCTTCTGGGTGCAGTTTGATCGATGAATAAAAATATGATTACAAATATACTCGAACTGAAGGCCAAGTAATAATTAGCCTGTGCTAGGGTCATTCGAAAATTTGCTTTAAAAGCTCAACAAGCCCTCTCGATGATGCATAGACATCGTCACTATAAACTATGATTATAGTGAATTCACTTTTAATAGAGAACTTTTGATAAAAATACGCCCAATTAATTAAAGGTATATCATCATAATCAATGTATCTTCTGAGTTGTACAACACTTGCTCGACTATTATAGTCCATGAGTATTTTGGTAACTTTATAAGAAACATTCCCGAGATTTTGATATCAAGGCTTCAAGTATTTACAATCATGCATATATTTCTTTCTACTTTGACAAACTATGTATGTACATGCACTATTCAGGAGTTCTTTTATACATCATATGAAAAGATGTCTTGAGTACTTGCTTTATTTCAAAAGGTCCATATTGTACCATGCTTGTAGGTTCAGGCACTTTTTATTCTATGTATTATATTGGTGCACAGGCTTTACATCCATAAGATGTTTCAATTAACTTTTTAAGCACTCAACTACTGTAGGAAACTCATGAGGAGTTCCAGTTAAATTCAGTTTGATAAGATATACAACAAATATAATGTATCCGGATATGTATACAATAATCAAGCTATTCTCGAGAACTTACTTTACCAGATTTTGATACTTTAACTTTTTTAGGAACTTTCATGTAAACTTTTAGTATCACAATATTCATAAGACACAGATTAATTCTCTCTTTCTATTACTAGACTATATAAATACTGAAAAGTTATTGCATCCACCACTAGATAATACCTCTCCTCATATTCAATTATAGATCTATGAAAATCTTCGTGTCACCGATTTTGCAATCACTTAATTTGATTTTCAATTCATGATTTGCATAAAAGACCCGTTCTATCCAACATATTTTACAACTTTTGTTGTATGGACTACTAGTCCGAAAACTTTTCGTTTCAATAGAGAATTTATCTTTGCCTTATTTGCGTCTTTCCATTTTGACCAATCATTTTTTTTGTTTTAATTTATAGGCAAATCTTAAATCTTGATCCTCAGCATTTCATCATTTCAAGCGCTATATTATATACAAAGTATAACAATATCGATTTTATATCGATTCCATACATGTTTAGACATAATATAGTTTACTGAGAGCTCTTTATATTTCAGGCACCTGAGGTTCTTCTAAAACCATCATGTCTAATGTTTTTTTAGAAAACCTTTTTAATCCTTGGCTGACCATCTTTATTACTTGCTCCAGTTTTCGAGTAACTTTATTATTGGAATCGACTAGTCTGCCACACTTCAGACATGTAACACTCATTACAAATATGTGGTTGTCATTCAGAGACATTAATGTTAATTGGAGCATTAGCAGTTGGCATATGCGACCAATCAACTTTTTAAGGTCAGTGAATGCGTCTGGTAATAGATTCACTGATCTTTGTAAATGAGTTATCCTTTGAAATTCTGGTTCACACTTTTAGTTTTGAGGATCAGTGATAATTCATACCAACTCATTTCTTTTCCAACAGCTTTTTTATCCCCCTAATGTTGGTAATGTTGACTTATTAACACAGATATCTATAAACTAGGCTATGAATAAATATCTTCTTAATGGCTCTATTTATCAACATATATTCCCAAGCACTTTTGAAGTCCCATATTTGTGTGTTGTGGTGAATCAACTTCAATATATACCGCACAACCAAAATGTTAGGAGAGACATATTTGGTTC
This sequence comes from Helianthus annuus, assembly GCF_002127325.2. Lineage (NCBI taxonomy): Eukaryota > Viridiplantae > Streptophyta > Magnoliopsida > Asterales > Asteraceae > Helianthus > Helianthus annuus. The sequence goes on from NC_035438.2 coordinate 45,489,634, forward strand.
TTGACCAAAAACCAACTATGACATGGAGGAAATATGATGACATATTGGTTTGATGTGAATTATTGTTAGCGCATGTACAAACTCACATGTACTTAAATGCAAGCATGCACTTTTTATATCATGATCATTGGCTTTGTACTCAACAGTAGACGTTTAGTGACCCTCTCAATAAAAGCAATTCGCATATGAACATAAGCCATATGAAGTTCAATACTTATTCCAATAATTATTAGTAACTTGGGAACTAAATATACCATTATTGCCAATTTAAATATGCCATAAATCACACAAACTTAAAGTTGCGAGATAACCATTTAGACGATGCATCAATTTTAGAACACTAAATGATATCATGTTACGATACATATAAATCCTTTTATTATTTCCAGAATATACAGGGGTTTACATACAGGGGTTTACAGCCAATTTAAATTGGAAAATAACTAACTTTTATTAAGAGTAAACATTGCATGCTAATTATAAACTTAAAGAATATCCTAGTTCTTCAATATCTTTTACATCGTCATTAACTCGGGATGGTCTAACCACCCGGTCATGCCAATTACTCAACTAATTATGATCCGTTAAATTCTTGTTTATGATCTTGTTTATGACCGTATATGTATTATTTATGCTAATTCAAGACATAAGACGTGAGATAACATTTTGTTTTCATATATCACTTTGTATCCTTTTTGACATTTTGTTCTCATATAATCACTCTCATAATTGCCACTTCTGGTGGCAATCTCATTATGACCATTATTACAATTCTGATAGTCGATCTCATTATTAACTTGGTTATCATAACATTTTGATGGTCAATCTCATTATCAACTTGGCTATCATAACGATCTAATTATTAACGTGATCATGATTACCAATTTCTTAGTTATGTCCATGATCAATACCTTTACAATGATCAATATGTAATCACATTCACTTCAGGAAATGAGATAGAATTTGTAAACCTTCATAGATCACCGTTCTTTACTCAGTCGCACATGCATGAAATCATTCCAACTATTCATATTCTCTTAATGATTTTCTACTTCAAAAGCATATCTCATGTGTGAAAAATTAAATCTTCTATCTAGTTTTTCATTATAAACAATCTTCTTTCATATAATATAAATTGAGATATATATTTATATAACTGAGCCATGTATGATTTATCAGTCTAAAATCTTGTGACCTTTTATAAACTGATATTGAAATTTAGTGAGTATAACACTTCGAGTATCACATTTAAGTATACTAATTCTCTTTGATGAGAGTGATAAAAAGACATGATTTTATGCTTTAGATGATTCACTCAATAATACAAATAATGAATAAATGGTGGCATATAAAATACACTTTATGCTATAGAGTTAAATTATGTAATACATGATATAATATGACATAATATGTCACTACATAAATCAAATTGTATTAAAACTTTATGAAATATGTCTCTCATCACTTACAAGTAAATATATACAATTCATGTATCAAATTATAATGGTATAACCAATCACAAGTATATAAACAATTGTCCCTTAAATTTAAAAACATAATCAGATATCTTTATCAAGTTTCTAGATATTTTTGTAATGACATATCAACCTTTATTATATGTGAATAAACGTTTTTGTCTATAATAATGACTTTTTTTTCAACTAATATACAACCAATGTTTTCCGTGTTTAATTAATTTACAAACATATAAATATATCTTTTTTTCCAAATAAAAGTCTTACTCAACTCATAAATTTAATGAAGTTAAATATAACACGGATACACTAACATTCATAAATATCAAATAACTAAAAAATATCACAAAATCAATCAAGTTGAAAATAAATTGTACCTTGATTTAAATACGGGTAGAGATAAGGCTGTCTACATCTTACCATCCTCAGACCCTATCTTAGCTTTGCTATTGGTGGGATTTTCTGAGTGAGTACGATGATGATGAGTGTGCATTTGTACCATATTAAATCTTTCCCCTTTTCTTATAAGAAAATATACCATAATGAAAATCTATATTTTAAGGGGAAAAGATCAAATATGAAGTTAATTTTCGCTAGAAGGATAGGAAGCCATAGGATTATGACATGTGACAAATTTTAAAATAAAGAGAAAGGGTATTTTAGTCAATCCAACTCGTTCTTCTTCCTTTTTCAAAACCCAGTAACTTCAAAACCACCATTTTCAAAACCCACTATCTTCAACTATTTCTTCACTTTCTATCTCAATAATCACTACATTATAGTGCGATTTTCATCACCAATCAATGATTCAAAACCCGATCAACGTGTTCTGCAGCTTTTTTTTGAAGAAAACCCAGTTTAATTTCATAAAAAATCTCGTTTTTTCCGGTGATTTTGGAGATAATCACTCAATTCGTTCGATTCGAGCGTTGATAAGTGTTTCTAGCATTCAAATTTCATCAATTGATGAAGAAATCAGCTTCGATCCATGTAAGAAATTCTTTAATTTCAATTTCACGATCTGGGTTTTTGATTCAGTCATTGCGTTTTACGATCTTTGCGGGGGTCCGGGGGCGGCAGCCCCTGGCGGGGTCCAAGGGGCAGAGCCCCTGGCTGGGGTTGATTGCGTTTTATGTGTCCATTGCGTTTTAGAAATAAGAGAGTTTTATGTGGTTTTTGGCTATTGCGTTTTAGAAAAAAAAAACACATTTTTAAGTGTTTTTAGTCATTGCGTTTTAGGTAAAACACATTTTTAGGTGTTTTCAGTCCATTGCGTTTTAGAATGAGTCATTTTTAAGTGTTTTATGGCCATTGCGTTTTACATATAAGACATTTCTTTGTGTTTTTTGTGCATTGCGTTTTAGGTAAAACACTTTTTTATGTGTTTTCTAGTCATTGCGTTTTACAAATAAGACATTTTTTTGTGTTTTTTGTGCATTGCGTTTTAGGTAAAACACATTTTTATGTGTTTTCTGGCCATTGCGTTTTACAAATAAGACATTTCTGTGTGTTTTCTGGCCATTGCGTTTTACAAATAAGTCATTTCTTTGTGTTTTTGGTGCATTGCATTTTAGAAAAATGTCATTTTTTAGGTTTTTTTTTCATTGCGTTTTATGTAACTGGTGGTTTTTCTATTGCGTTTTACGCAACTGGGTTTAAATTTTTTTTTTTAAAATATAGCAATAGTATACTCGTTTTAAAGATAAAAAAACTCTCGTATTTTTGGTGCAATTTTTATAAAAAAATAATGTCGTATGAAAGAGTTATTAACGTTTAAAAAATGGAGGGGGGGGGGGAATTGGATGAGAGAGAAACTATTGGCTTGGATTGACTAGAATGCCTTTGAACAAACTCGCGCGCCTCTTTTCTTCCTTTCAATTTCCCTGATTTAATCTTAGCCCTTGATTAACTTAATGGATGGTCAAGATCACTTCCTAGCCTTCCTAGCCAAATAAACTTCCTATTCTATCTACACCCATATTTTAAATAGTTATTTAATTAGCAAATAATAAATATTAATAAATTCTAGCGGAATTTATATTCCTTATATGTTGCATCTCACAAAAAAATCAGTTTTCCTCCCGTCAAACAAATATTAGCGAAATTGTTTAAAGACACACAAAACACAATCCTAATCGATTGATGGTAGGGCCTAGTGATCACCCAGTTCCGTATTTTGTTCAGCAATTGTGTGTAAGCACACATCATATAAAAAGAAGAATCCAAAGTTTGATTTGTTACCTTAAGATGCGAAAAGAGATGTCGACTGAACTTGCAAAATTATATATATATACAATTACCAACCAGAAAACTGTTAGCAACCCAACCATTGCATCAAAAAAACAAACTGTTACCAAACAATTATACCGTACCGTTTTGCAACTTCCGTTGCCTTTAACGCGGCGTTTCTGGCAAACCATCGTATCGGTTCATCAATAACCGCTATTTTCAAACATCAACAAATAACCGATGTCAAGATAGCGTACAAACATCACCAAATCCTTTCTTCCCCACATTCTGTTCTCCAATCTACAGAAATAAAATCCTTTCTTCCCCACCCACCCATGTTTTGACATCTCCTCCTTCACAGCCGGTCTCAATCACCGTACGATTTGATTCGGATCTTACTTCCCAAGGGTCACTATCGTCGCTTCCACTAACTCCGTTGGAATGGCGGCGATAACGTTTTCAAACCGCCGTCTGACGCTCTTCGAAACGTGTATGTGCGGATGAGCGACGAATGGGTGGGCGTCCCGATGGTTGCACAGACGGAGAGATAGTTTGGACCCTTTCGGCTTTCCGGAGAGGTAACCGGCAATATTTGTTTATTATTGATCGATGATTGAATTTCTTTTTGTTATTGATCAATGATTGAAAAAAATTAATTCAAGTAAGGGTACTCGAGAACGAATTTGATTTATGGATACCGGTTGTTTAAGGGTTTGTTTATGTAACGATTAGGATAAACTGGAAATTAAAAATGCCGAAAACCAAACAAACAAAGTTGTGTTTGAAGCCAAAATTAGAGAAATAAGTAGAAAGGAGGAATTTGTTCATCGGAATTTCTTTTTTTCTCCCAAAATAATTTTATATTCTCCTTAACTTGAATTGATTATACCATTTAACAGGTTCCGCTCAACCCTGATAATAGTATGTTCTTAATTAGTGTAGCCCCGATTTCTTTAATTTTGCTTCAATCTTTCATTAAATTTAAATCTTAAGTATTTTTAGTAGTGCCTTTTAAAGCTTTAACTTGATTGTTCAGATATACATCGCTCATCATTGCTTGGGGAATACGGTTTTTTTTTCCTTAGATTTAGAATGTGTGGATGATTGTCTTTGTGTTAGGGCTGTTTTTTGCTCAATTCGGTTAGTAATCTGGAGTCTATTAATGATAAAAAAAATGTTCAAATTTTATATAACTTTTGTTGTATTTTAGTTTTACAAAGTGGTTTTGTATGGAAATAATGCATATTGTTTTCACAGGTTACTAGATACTGTGTTATTTAAGGGTCTGATTGCAAAGGAAAGTTAAGAAAAGTTGATGAATAGGATGACTAAATTTAAGGGTTTGACCTTGCGCCGTTGACCATGCATTGCTCTAAATTGAGTAATGCATGTCAAGTCAAGTCAATGGGGGTTGCCCAGTCAAGTCAATCTGGCAGGCAACTCTGAGCGCAAATAAGGACAGTTGGGGTTGGGATTTGGACGGGTTAGGGTTGTTTTGACTTCAGTTGGAAGTATGAAGAGTGACATTTATTCTTTGAAATTTATTCCTCTAGAGTATGTATTCTCTTGATTCTTGGATTAACTGGGTTCCAAAGAAGGTTTCTATCCTTGCATGGAGAGCAATTAGGAATAGACTCCCGACTAAGGATGCATTATTGCTAAGGAACATTTTCGTTAACTCTAATCACTGCCTTTTATGTGGAGACTACCCAGAATTGCGCGAACATCTATTCCTTTCATGTGCGTTCTCTTAAACAGCTTCGCAGGCCATCTCTTAGGTGCAATGTCCCACCCGTTTAAGCATTTTGCCTTGGAGATTTGTTGGATTTACATTGCTAAAGAAAAAGAAGAAGGCAATGAAAGCAGTGGTGTTGACGGCTTTATGGAGTGTTTGGAGACTTAGGAATGACATGGTGTTTAAAGGGAGCCAAACTTCCATATCCAAAGTAATAAAGAAATAAAGTCGCTGACACTTTTACGGGTCTAAAGAGTAGGTTGGTGGTCTTTTAGTGTTTTTGGCTGATTCATGGTTGTTTGTTTATGTTTGGTTCTGGGTTGGGTGAGTTTTGTTTGTTGACTTGGTGATTGTACCTGTACGTCTATTGTCTTGCTAGGCGTTTGTTAATTTTAATAGAATTTTGTTGGTCATAATTTGCCATAATTATAGTTAAGTTTTAGTAAGGTTGTAAGGGGCGCTCCACCCGTTGAAGTAGTCTTCCCTCTACCCTAGCCAATCTTACTTTGCGATGTCAACTCCTCTCTCCACTTCCCATTTTGCACTCAAACATTGGCAGCACTCCACCCAAACATTTTTTTTTCTTTAAAAAAAGTAAAGATAAAAGGGTGATTGGGTGGAAGAGAGTGGAATCCACCATTTACCCTTTCTCTCGCGTCTTTTATGAATGGTGAATACTCCCCTCAAGATTGAGTTTACCATGTGGTGAAGGGGGTTGGCGGCGATATTCCTGCGAGAGGAGTTGTCCCCTTTTCCCCTTTCATCGCATACACCGACTACACCCTAAGAATATTACATACAAATGGAAAATAACTTCGCATAAGAAAGGAATAACCATTGCATATTTTTGCATGAGCATTAAAAGCTTTATGTAGCAGCATCAAATAAGTTTAATTGAAATCATATTGTGTTATTGTCCAAATGCATTAGAAGAAGGGACAATAAGACATTAATAACCCCTATAAACACATAATTTACCATATGAACACATAGTTTACCACACAAAGTCAGATAATGCATAAAAATTAAATTATTAAACTAATAAGCAGGCAAATCAATATACAAATTGGACTTCTCTATAGTGGTCAAGTCAAAACTCAAAATACTCATTTCTTGAGATCCAAATTGTTTAAATTTTGTTAAAGGTATCTTAAAAAAAATAGACGTTTGTGTTTCTCCCATCTTCGGTCATGGTTAGCTATACATTGTCTTCTTTAGAGCCATTTCTCCCGATGCCTTAAAGTACTCATAGTTCCACAAGAAAATTCCCTCCTAACGTAACAAAAAATATTGTTTACACCATATAAAGGTCTATTATATTTAATGAAATATAATGGGTATATATAACACAGCGCCCGCCTACACCATTTCACATAACACCAAGTCCAAGGTAACCATTATCAAAAACCTTAACAACACAATTTTCAAGTAACCATTCTACTTACAAACTATATCATCATGTTCAATATAAAATTTTGGCCACCAAATCTACGCCTTTCCTTAAAAGACTACTGGTGTTTTAGGTAAAATATTTTAGTGTTCGATCGTATGCTATTAACAAAGCATAGGACAAAAAGGTTTTGCATAAACTCGAGAATTTTCGCATCTCATATAGCGCTATTAAAGTATTCATAATCAAATCCCGCCGCAACACGCGGGTTGGAGTCAACTCGTTAATTAACATTTCTCAACGACTTTTGTAGAGAATGGTAAGCATGATAACGCATCCAATAACTCGGATGAATATATGATCACAAAACAATAAGGATGCATAAGATAATAACGATACATAAAATATGATGTTGACATCTGCATAAAATCTTCTAATATTTTTTCAAATTCACGTAATCAAAAAGTGTATCTTTTCACATTTTCTTATTTTCTTGAGAAAAAATAAGTTCTATTGTTTCAAAGAAACTTGACAACATATGTTTTAGGGGCATTAATTAATTTTTGTCATGAGATAAAATAAGAGAAGAAAATGTACCATTTTCCCCATTTCAAAGAATGTTTTGAGGTACATAACAATCTATTTATACACGTGTGAAACTACTATTGACGTCACCTTAAAAGTGACATCTAACTAGCAAAACAGAATTAATTCCCAATAGTTAATAGAACTGCTAGGGAGTATTCACAAAACTACTGGATAAGTAAAATAATTGGATAATTGGTTAATTGACAACTATTGGTTGATATGTCTTTTAGCAGTTTCACTTACCAGCTCTTCTAGTCTTCATTAATTGTTCTTCATAAGTAGCAGCAAACCAATAGATGTACCTTCTTGGGAGAGCAATTGTTCGACTTCCAAAAGTTAAATATTTATTCTTATGCAAAGTGATGGTCTTAAACATGGGGTTTTGACTTTCCAAAATCAGCAATTCTATTTTGAAGTTCAACATGCTATCACTAAGACCATGTGTAGTATGCAAAGTTAACTCCGGCTAGCGTGCGGGGACTGTTCGATCTGTTCTTTGGAACAATCTTGAGTGGTCCGTTCACTCTAACTGATTAACCTTCATCCATTCGCTCCTTTTCCTGTCTTAGATCTCGTTCTATCATTATGAACGTGGGGGATGAAGGGGGAGCTGGAACGACGTACCCAGAAGGAAGAAGATCAAGAATCATGGTGGAGAAGGTGACAGGAGATCTAAAGGGAACATTACCAAGTTTTATATAGCCAATCTTCCTCATGGCTGCAACACTTGGGATGTAGCGGATTTCGTAAAGGTATTCGGAGATGTATCAGGGGTATACATTGCCAGGAAGAATGATAAAGCTGGAAGACGTTTCGGATTCGTTAGCTTTAGAGATGTGGCCGACGTGAAGGAGATGGAACGGGCACTTAACGGAACAAAGATGGGAGGTTCAAAACTTGTTGCCAACCTTGCTAGATTTGCCAAGGAGAACATCAATATCATCGGGAGTAAGAAGGTTGAAGATGTAGGCAAAGGTAAGGAGAAAGTTTTCCCTGTCCAGGAAAAGGTGATTCATAAAAACTCTTTTTTTAGCCATGGTAATGGAAAATTATTCAGCGATCTATTTTCCGACGTCAAGGATGCGACAGTCAAAAACAGTTCACCGACGTTAAACCGTGGAGTTAACATTGAGATTTCGGATGAAACTGTTGCTTTCAAGGATCTCATAGGTATTGCATTGGTTGGAAGGTGTAAGGATCTTAAGACGTTGAGGAATCTGGACACCATTTTAGTCGAGGGGAAAATCGTGTGGGTCTCGTTAACCTATATGGGCGGCCTTTCGATGCTCCTTAAGTTCGATAACGAGGAGAGGTGCTCCAAATTTCTTTTAGATCATCATTCCTGGAAGGACTGGTTCTTTAGTCTTGATCCATGGAATTGCCAATCGCTCCCGTTCGAGAGATTGGCATGGGTTAGGATCCTTGGAGTCCCTATGCACTTAGCAGACAATGATGTTCTTAACAATATTGCTGAACATTTTGGCAAAATTGTGCATGGCTCTCAGATGGAGGCGGAAGACGACAACTTCTCGGCTAGTTGGATTGGTTTATTGGTGGGAGAAGGTGATCGGATCCATGATCACGTTACTTTAAAATGGAGAGACAAACAGTTTCGTGTATGGATCGAAGAAAATATAGTTGATTGGACTCCGGATTCGGTAGGCAAGGTAGATGAGATGGACGAAGGCGAGTGTTCTTCGGGAAAGTCCGGTTCCGGCGACGACATTCATGTTGTCGATCCGGCGATGGTTAGGCTGGAATCTCAAAAGGTGGCGGAGGTACACGAAAGGTCCAATAATTTTAATGCAGCCAAAAAGGTAGTTAATAATATTCTTGAAGCTAACGAGAACAGTTTTGGGATTGGAGGTTTTGATTCACCTTCTAAGGTGGCTGGGGAGCAGCTTTTGTCCCCTGGTGGGACCCAGTTTCCCAATGCAGGTAATAATTCTTATCACAACGATTTATTCTTTTTTAATTCAGTGGATCACTTAAAGCGGCCCAAAAAAAGACTCTCTTTTAAGCCCAGAAATAAAACCCAAATCAAAAGTGGGTTATCCAGATCCAATTCGGGTGAGAGACCAAAGAAGAGGGTCAGAGACAACGGGGAGTTTAATTTTGATCTTAATGTGGGACTGAGCGACAACAACTATGGGCATTCTCAAGGTGAGGTAATTAAAGAGAAGAAGGCTCCAGATCAGTTGGATTTGGCTAACGAACAAGTTCAGATGGATTTTCATCCAGAAGCTAGGCGCCGTAATAATGTTGGAGATGATTGTTCAGTGGTAGATCTGGATGAAAAAGTTGCTGATTCTTTTGAGTCACAGCCAGATGAAGAAGTAGAGGCGACGATTAATATTGGTAATTTGGTGGGAGCTAGCCTGGAGAATCATAATGAGCTTATCAAGGATGCGATTAGGAACGAAGGTATGTACGCGGTTAACCGATGAATATTCTTTCTTTAAACATCAGAGGTATTATTGGGGGCGCTAAAGCTGGGTGGGTTAAGGAGATGAGGTTGTCTAATAAAATTGGGGCTGTTGCTTTGCAAGAATCAAAAATGGAGTCAGTTTCTAGAGCGAATCTTGTGGGTTTTGGGGTAACAACAACTTCGAGTATGCATTCGCAGCCTCGGTTGGCCTCTCTGGTGGGTTAATCTGGATCTGGGACCAAGCATTTTTAAAGTGGATGAGGTTATTCAGAATAGATGTTACCTCCTAGTTAGAGGCTCTTTGGTTGGTAACGGGGCGATTATTAACTTGACTAATGTTTATGCCCCTCAAAGTACTTCGGCTAAACGTCAATTGTGGGATGATCTCTCGGTTTTGATTAACTCGTATGGGGTCAGTGGGTTCTAGCAGGTGATTTTAACGCTGTTCGCTTTATGGAAGAAAGGAAAAACTCCACGTTTAAAGTAGCTTGTGCTGAAAATTTTAACAATTTCATCTTTGAGAACGGTTTACAGGAATATCCATTGCAGGGCCGGAAATTCACATGTTACAGGGATAATGGCAGAAAGCTAAGTAAGTTGGATCGTTTTTTGGTTTGCGCTGGGTTTTTTAATACATGGCCTTTGGCGTGTGTGAGAGTTCTCCCGGGAAGACATTCAGATCATTGTCCGATCATTTTAGAGGTTGCCGATCTTAAATTTGGTCCTCGTCCGTTTCGGGTTTTCAGCTCATGGTTAGGTCAGCCTGGCTTCGAGGAAGCAGTCTATGAGGCTGCGGAGAGTTTTATCTCTTTTAATCCTCCTGATATGAGTCTCTCATCCAAGTTTGCCCACATTAGAGCTCGGCTGAAGATATGGAGGGATGATTTTTTAGCTAAAGAAAAAAAAGTGAAAATCAGGCTCTTGCTGAACTGGAATTTTTGGAAAATGAAATGGAGATTAGGGATCTATCAGAGGAAGAAGAATGGGCCTTGGTTGAGAATAGGAAAGTTGTGAAAGAAGCGGATTACAGAAAGAATTCGGACCTCAAGCAAAGAGCTCGTTTGAAGTGGGCCTTAGAGGGTGATGAGAATTCCAAATTTTTTCACGCTATGGTGAATAATAGGAAAGCTGTTAATTCGATTCACGGCCTTAGTATAAATGGGGAATGGTGCTCCAAACCGGCGATAATTAAGAAACAGGTGCTCTCTTTTTTTCGGGATAAATTTAAAGACTCTGTTCAAAATAGGCCTGAATTGGTGTGCAATAATATCAAGAAGATTTCGGTAGAGGATAGCAATTTTTTAATTGAACCTTTCTCCGAGCGTGAATAAAGAGGCCGTTTTTGATTGTGGTGATGAGAAGGCTCCGGGTCCGGATGGTCTGAATTTCAGGTTTATCAAACATTTTTTGAATTTATTCAAGGGTGATTTTTTGAGAATTTTTGAGGGGTTCCATAATTCCGGTGCCATAAACTTAGGTAGTGGGGCTTCGTTTATTGCTCTCGTTCCTAAGGTTAAAGATCCGATCTCTTTAAATAGTTATAGGCCCATTAATTTGGTTGGAGTTATTAGTAAGGTGATCTCGAAAGTCCTTGCCAACCGTTTGCGGATGGTTCTTGACGATGTGATCTCGGATTCTCAGTCGGCATTTCTCAAAGGGAGATACATCTTGGATGGTCCTCTTATCGTCAATGAGCTTATCTCATGGATTAAAAAGAGGAAATCCAAGGCTTTCTTTTTTAAAATCGACTTCGACAAAGCTTATGACAATGTGAGTTGGAGCTTTATTGTGAGTATCCTTCATCAAATGGGCTTTCATAGCAACTGGTGTTCTTGGGTGATGGGTATTCTTAAGTCGGCTAATTCTTCGGTGTTGGTCAACGGTTCTCCTACTTTCACCTTTAGATGCGAGAAGGGCATGAGACAAGGTGACCCGCTATCTCCGTTCTTATTCCTGGTTGTCATGGAGGCTCTCTCTTGTATGATTAATAATGCTAAGGAGACTGAAGTTATAAAAGGGATTTCTATCCCTAATAGTGGGCCGAACATTGCCCATTTATTGTGTGCGGATGACGCTATTTTGATGGGAGAATGGTGTAGAGCTGAATTTTTAAACATTGTGAGAATTCTTCGTGTTTTCTTTTTATGCTCTGGTCTTAAAATAAATATTGACAAGTCTAACCTGTTCGGCATTGGAGTGGGGTTAGAAGAAATAGGGGAGATGGCTAACTTGGTAGGGTGTAAGCCGGATTGCCCGCCTTTCAAGTACCTCGGGCTTAATGTCGGAGCCAACATGAATCGGGTGTCCAATTGGCAGCCGGTTGTGGAGACTTTTCGTGCTCGTTTATCCAAATGGAAAGCACATCTTCTTTCCATTGGGGGAAGGGTGGTTTTAATCAAGTCTGTGCTGGAGAGCCTCCCGACTTATTACTTCTCTCTTTATAAAGCGCCTAAAAAGGTAATTTCAGTCTTAGAATCTATGATAAAAAAATTCTTGTGGGGTGGTTCTTTGGAAGAAAGTAAAATGTATTGGGTTGCTTGGGATACGGTTACTCGACATAAGAGAGACGGAGGTTTGGGTCTTAATAAATTAGAACTAGTGAACATATCTCTTTTGTCGAAATGGGGATGGAGATTTAAGACGGAAGATTGTAATCTTTGGAAAAAAGTTATTGTTGCTCTTCATTCTAGTAGGAAGGGATGGGAAAGTATTCCTTTTAAAAAATCGTTTTCTGGTGTTTGGAGTAATATAGCAAAAAATTTCATTAACACTAAGGTGGGGGACCGCCCTTTAAGGAATTTCTTGAAAGGATCAATCGGGAATGGAGAGAATATTGCATTTTGGCTTGACTCATGGCTCTTCGACGAACCTCTCAAAACTATATACCCAGAATTGTTTAGCCTGGAAACCGATAAGAGATGTTTTGTTTCAGAGAGAATTAAGTCCCAGGATGGCAGAATTGATCTAAACTGGAGTTGGAATTCGGGACTGTCGGCCGATTCTCTTCAATCCAGCCTTATGCAGCTGAGTGGGGCGCTAATCGGGGTTAATTTATCAGCTGGACTAGATCGCTGGAAGTGGTCTTCTGACCCGTCGGGCTGTTTTTCGGTTAAAATAGTGAAAAGTTTGTTGAAGAAGGATCAAGTCTTGAGTAACCGCTTCGTTATGGATTGGTGTAGTTGGATCCCGGCTAAAGTTAACATTCATGCTTGGAGGTTGGAGATGAATAAAGTTCCTACGGCCGAGGCCCTTTTGCATCGGAACGTTGATATCAGTGATCCGACGTGTCCTATGTGTTTGACGGAAGTAGAAACTACGGATCATATGTTTATCTCTTGCTTCATTGCTTCTATGGTGTGGAACGGAGTCAGCAATTGGTGTAAAATTCCTTACATTTTTGCGTTTTCTATTCAAGACCTTCTTTCGGTTTATAAAGGCCTCAGTGTGTCGGAAAGGAAAAAGGACGCGGTGCAAGGTATTATTATGATTACTTGTTGGAGTCTTTGGCGAGCTAGGAATAATGCTAAATTTTTGAATGACCCGGTTAGAATAGAAGGTATTATTAGTGAAATTAAGGCTTTAAGTTTTTTGTGGTTTTCAAATAGGTCGAAGCATAAAGGGGTAGCTTGGAAAGATTGGTGTTCATTTGTAAATATGTAGTTGTGTAGTTTGTTTTGGCGGCCCGGCTTAGGTCGTCTTGTGTTTTAATGAAATTTACCTTTCAAAAAAAAAAAAAGACCATGTGTAGTGGGGCATTATGGGGGCATTATTTTCAAAAAAAACGCCCACTCCCCCATTACATAGGGCATTATGGGGCATTATTTTTAAAAAAAAATTGCTTGGGCATTATAATTAAAACGCCTAAATTGGAAGAAGAAAGGTTTGACTGGGTTTGACCCACCAATGAGAAAATAGTTTGCTTTTTTTTGTTTAATGATTGGAAGGGGCATTATCAGGCATTATTCCCACTGCGCCACTTTTGTAATAACGCCCCATGCTGACTGGGATGACACGTGTCGGATAATGCCCCATGGTGGGGGCATTATTTTTCTAAACTACTACGGGTGGTCTAAGGAATCTAGGGTGTTGCCGTTAGTTTTACCTTTTTTCAGCCGCAAAATTGATTTGAAGGACTAAATCTGGAGTGTGCTAAAACAATGGGTGGTCAAGGTGATAAGTGTTATGAAGGAGAATCGACACCATAAATGTTGGAAGTTTAGTGTGAATGAAAGTCTCAAGTTGGTAATTCACTTTGTCCCACATCGGTGTGGGAGTGAAAAGATAACAATATATATAAGGAGAAACCTTAATGAAGCCTTTGAAGTCTTATGACATGTTTTACCACAAGTCCTACCCGCGCGCACGCAGGGGGGGTGCAAAAAAATGGAACCGGATTTAGTTGAACTCGTGTACGCCCGCACGTCCTGCGGACACGAATGCAGCTCCGAAAACCCGGGCTCGCGGGAGACAGTTTTTGCACTCGAGACTGACTAATTATTTTTATTAATTAGTCTTTAAAACGGTTGGTCTTAATGGGTCTTTAACTGAAATGATTTTCAGTTTTAATGAGAACCTTTATGCTATTCAGTTTCGAAACCGCTGAGCCATTATGTGAGTTAATTCTCTGCAATGATGAGGCATAAGTTTTGAAACCGACTAGCTTTAATTCTCTGCAATGATGAGGCCAGAATCAGTTATGATCTGTGCCTATAAAACCCAATGCAGACCAACACAGTAAAACACACCGAAATACAATCTCTTCTCTCAATCTCTCTGCAGCATTCTCCGGTTTATTTTTCAGGCAAGTGTTCAAGTCCGGCAGCGCTCGGTGCTGTTTCGAACCGGCGTACCCTGGGAACAGACGGCGAATCTGTTTAAGGGAATTGTGTCAAACACAAGCCCGGTTAAATCGTTTACTATTTCTTTTATACTTCTATTTGCAACCTTCTCTAACCGCTGTTCTCATCAGTGGTTCTATTTCAACTTGCCACTGCTTCAAACAGACAGTGGTTGATCAGCGGTTAGACTGATCAGTGCTTAAACTGATCAGTAGTTAAGTTCATCAGTGGTTAGTCAAACTGATCAGTAGTTTATCAAACTAATCAGTGGTTTCTAATCAGTGGTTTCAAATCAGTGGATACAAAACAGTGGTTATTTTTCTAACAAACTTAAACAAATTTTATTTACTGATTACCAGTTTATTTTTCAGAATGGAATCTCAGCCGATGACTACTGCTGTTTCTGCTGTCATGACCAGTGCTGTTTCTGCAGTCATGACTTCCGCTGTTTCTGTCACTACCGGTCTGGTTGCACCACTGCCTAATGCAGTTTCGCATGCTGAAAAACCAGAGAAATTCAATGGTGTGAATTTCAAACAGTGGCAGCAAAAGATGTTCTTTTATCTGACCACGCTGAATCTGGCAAGGTTCTTGACTGAACCGAAACCCCATGTTGAGGAAGGGGAGATGGATGCTCAAACTGTGAGCACGATGCATGCTTGGAATCATTCGGATTTCCTGTGCCGCAACTTTATCTTGAATGGTTTGGTGGACACATTGTATAATGTGTATTGCAAAGCCAAGACTGCCAAAGAATTGTGGGAGTCTTTGGATCGCAAATACAAAACAGAAGATGCGGGCACTAAGAAATTCGTGGTGTCAAAGTTCTTGGACTTTAAAATGATAGACTCAAAAACTGTCATGAGCCAAGTCCAAGAATTGCAGGTTATCCTTCATGATATTCATGCGGAAGGAATGATGCTCAGCGAGACATTCCAAGTTGCTGCAATGATCGAAAAACTGCCACCAAGTTGGGTTGATTTCAAGAACTATCTCAAGCATAAGCGAAAGGAGATGACCATTGAAGATCTTGTTGTTCGTCTTCGGATTGAAGAAGATAACAAAGTGGCCCTAAAAAAGGTTGATGGTCCTGAAACTGTGAAGGCCAATCTTGTTGAACATGAGCAATCTTCAAAGGGAAAAAACAGTGGAAAGGGCGGAAAGAAAAGTCATGGGAAACGCTCCAACCTTGGTCCTAAGGGGGGAGTTGGGAAAAAGAAGTTCCTTGGAACTTGTTACAATTGTCAAAAGCAAGGCCACAAGGCTAGCGAATGCAAGCTTCCCAAGAAGAAGGAAAATGCTCAACAAGTGAACATGGTAGATGAAGTCGATAAGCTTGTTGCCATGGTCACGGACCTCTCGATTTTGGTCACGGAAGTGAACATGGTTGGGCAAAATAACAAGGATTGGTGGGTCGATACGGGGGCTACTCGACATGTGTGCTTTGACAAAAGCCTTTTCAACACCTTCAAGGAGGTGACTAATGGAGAAAAGGTTTTCATGGGAAATTCTGCCACGGCAGAAATAAAAGGCGAGGGTAACGTGGTTTTGAAGATGACTTCGGGAAGGAACTCACTTTGTCCAATGTGTTGTATGTTCCCGAAATTCGTAAGAACCTTGTGTCGGGATGGCAGTTGAACAAGTTTGGGTTCAAAATGGTAATTGAGTCGGATAAGGTCGTGTTGACCAAAAATGGTGTTTATGTTGGTAAGGGCTATGCCCTCAATGGAATGTTTAAACTGAATGTAATTGTCGTGAATGCAATGAAAGAAAACGCTACTAGTTCTACTTATTTGATTGAGTCTTCGAATTTATGGCATGGTAGACTAGGTCACGTAAATTATAATTCCATTCGTCGTTTAATCAAACTTGATTGCATACCAACATTCGATATCGACTCAATTAATAAATGTGAAACTTGCGTAGAAGCAAAACAAACGAAATCGTCATTCAAAAAGGTGGAACGATTCACCGAACCCCTCGAGATGATCCACACTGATGTGTGTGATCTAAAAGCAATTCCTACTCGTGGTGGGAACAAGTACTTCATCACGTTCATTGATGATAGTACAAGGTATTGCTATGTGTACTTACTTAAGAGTAAGGACGAGGCTATTGACAAGTTTATCTTGTTTAAAGCCGAAGTTGAGAATCAACTAAATCGGAAAATCAAAATTGTAAGGAGCGGCCGAGGAGGTGAATATGTTTCACCTTTTATTGACGTATGTGCAAAAAGTGGAATCATCCACAAACTCACAGCTCCTTACTCCCCTCAATCAAATGGCATAGCGGAACGGAAAAATCGTACCTTGAAAGAAATGATGAATGCCATGATGATAAGCTCCGGTGTAAACCAAAACATGTGGGGGGAAGCAATCTTATCGGCAAATTATGTGTTGAACATGATACCCAATAAGAAAAAGGATGTAACGCCTTACGAACTATGGACGGGAAAGAAAGCACCATATAAATCCTTGAAAGTGTGGGGGTGTCTAGCTAAGGTGGTGGTCACACCACCTAAGCGGCTACTAATAGGTCCCAAAACGGTGGATTGTGTATTTATAGGATACACCCGTCCTTATGGTCCTTATCGTTTTATTGTGCATGATTCCAAGAACCCTGGAATATGCAAAGGCACCATAATTGAATCAAAGGATGCATCATGGTTTGAACATGTGTTCCCATGCTTAGATAAAAGTGAACCGATTTCTTCTAGACCGGTTGAGGAAATTGTTCCCGAGGGTGAAGTTGAAAACGATGAACCTCGAGAACAATCTAAGACCGAGGAAGTTGAAATCAGGAAAAGTAAACGACAAAGGACTGAAAAATCCTTTGGACCTGAGTTTCTTACCTATATGGTAGAAGATGAACCTCAAACGTACCAACAAGCGGTACATTCCTCAGAAGGACCTCAGTGGAGGGAGGCAATCAAAAGTGAGATAGACTCTATCTTACAGAACCATACCTGGGAACTAGTGGATCTTCCTCAAGGATGTAAACCACTAGGATATCGATGGATCTTCAAGAAGAAGATGAAACCAGATGGAACCATCGATAAGTACAAAGCAAGGTTGGTGATCAAAGGATATAAACAACGAGAAGGTTTAGATTACTTTGACACATATTCGCCAGTTACACGAATAACATCCATCAGATTGGTGCTTGCCATTGCCGCCATTAGAAATTTGGAAATTCACCAAATGGATGTGAAAACAGCTTTCTTGAATGGAATTCTAGAGGGGAAGAAATCTACATGGAGCAACCCGAAGGCTTCACAGCTATTGGGCAAGAAAAGAAAGTGTGTAAACTTGTGAAATCCTTGTATGGATTGAAACAAGCTCCAAAACAATGGCATCAAAAGTTTGATCATGTCATGCTTGATGCTGGGTTCAAAATCAATGAATGTGACAAGTGTGTGTATGTGAAGGACACATCTGATGGATATGTCATTTTGTGTCTATATGTAGATGATATGCTCATTGCTGGAAGCGATGACAAAATCATAAAATCTACAAAGAACATGCTAAAAGCAAGATTTGACATGAAAGACATGGGTTTGGCGGATGTGATTTTGGGGGTCAAAATCACACGAACCCAAAATGGACTTGTTTTAAGTCAATCCCACTATGTGGACAAAATTCTTGAGAAGTTCAATGCAAATGACTCTAATGAAGCTAGAACTCCACTTGACACAAGTCAACATCTAGCCAAGAATAGAGGTGAACCCGTAAACCAGTTGGAATACTCAAGAATTATTGGTAGCTTGATGTATCTTATGATTTGTACTCGACCAGACATAGCATTTGCTGTGAGCAAGCTAAGTAGATACACAAGCAACCCAAGTTCAATGCATTGGAACTGTATCACTCGGCTGCTTCGTTACTTAAGATACACTCGAGAATACGGGTTGCATTATAACAGATATCCAGCAGTTATAGAAGGACACTGTGATGCAAATTGGATATCTGACACGAATGATTCCAGAGCAACAAGTGGGTATGTATTCACACTTGGAGGTGCAGCGATATCGTGGAAATCATCAAAACAAACGGTTATTGCTAGATCCACGATGGAATCTGAGTTCATCGCTTTAGATAAAGCAGGTGAAGAGGCAGAATGGCTACGTCAATTTGTTGAGGATATACCAAGATGGCCTAAGCCGGCAACGGCCATTTGTATACATTGTGATAGCCAATCGGCACTTGGCAGAGCTCGTAGCACAATGTATAATGGTAGGAACAGACATATCAGACGTAGACATAATACGATACGACAACTAATCTCTACAGGAATTATCACTGTTGACTACGTGAGGTCAAAGGATAATATTGCGGATCCGCTGACAAAAGGCCTAAGTAGAGAGTTAGTACAGAAGTCGTCCATGGGAATGGGACTGAAGCCCTTGGAAAATGAAGTTCATATGATGGAAACCTAACTCAATAGACTGGAGATCCCAAGAATTGAGTTCAATAGGAAAACCTAATTGTATGAATAAGTAAGGTCACTGTGGGGGGATAACCCTACGTTTTAATAAGGTAGTTTATTATAAAGATTTATAAACTTCCTAGTCCATTCCTAAAAGTGACAAGTGTGAGGCTAAGCCTATGGCTTTTAATGATTCGACTAAAGTAAACATACATAGTGAATCACCTATGTGAGAGAGAAGTGGGGTCGCTTCGAAGGGTATTGTTGGGGCACAATACCTAATGGCTCTCGCAGAACCAGGCATCATGTTCATGACCATAACGAACATAACTATGAGGACTTGACTTTGTCAGGGAGAGTCTTGTGTGAAGTGCATTGTCGTCTACACAAACGGCAGACGAGTTCAAAGACATCGAGTTCTACTCAGAGCTAGTGGGCTAAGTGCATTTCATGAGCGAAGGTTCAAAGGGTAACACCTACCTATCGTATGCAAAACTCAACTGCTGAAATGTAACAAGGAATTATGTTGTTTCTGAGATCGACCTCCATTCATGTGGGGGATTGTTGGAAGTTTAGTGTGAATGAAAGTCTCAAGTTGGTAATTCACTTTGTCCCACATCGGTGTGGGAGTGAAAAGATAACAATATATATAAGGAGAACCTTAATGAAGCCTTTGAAGTCTTATGACATGTTTTACCACAAGTCCTACCCGCGCGCACGCAGGGGGGGTGCAAAAAAATGGAACCGGATTTAGTTGAACTCGTGTACGCCCGCACGTCCTGCGGACACGAATGCAGCTCCGAAAACCCGGGCTCGCGGGAGACAGTTTTTGCACTCGAGACTGACTAATTATTTTTATTAATTAGTCTTTAAAACGGTTGGTCTTAATGGGTCTTTAACTGAAATGATTTTCAGTTTTAATGAGAACCTTTATGCTATTCAGTTTCGAAACCGCTGAGCCATTATGTGAGTTAATTCTCTGCAATGATGAGGCATAAGTTTTGAAACCGACTAGCTTTAATTCTCTGCAATGATGAGGCCAGAATCAGTTATGATCTGTGCCTATAAAACCCAATGCAGACCAACACAGTAAAACACACCGAAATACAATCTCTTCTCTCGATCTCTCTGCAGCATTCTCCGGTTTATTTTTCAGGCAAGTGTTCAAGTCCGGCAGCGCTCGGTGCTGTTTCGAACCGGCGTACCCTGGGAACAGACGGCGAATCTGTTTAAGGGAATTGTGTCAAACACAAGCCCGGTTAAATCGTTTACTGTTTCTTTTATACTTCTATTTGCAACCTTCTCTAACCGCTGTTCTCATCAGTGGTTCTGTTTCAACTTGCCACTGCTTCAAACAGACAGTGGTTGATCAGCGGTTAGACTGATCAGTGCTTAAACTGATCAGTAGTTAAGTTCATCAGTGGTTAGTCAAACTGATCAGTAGTTTATCAAACTGATCAGTGGTTTCTAATCAGTGGTTTCAAATCAGTGGATACAAAACAGTGGTTATTTTTCTAACAATAAAGACAAGCTTAAAGTTGAAGACTCACTTAATTCGTCTTAAGAAATTAGGGGTGTGAATGTTGGACGAATAATTTCCTAAGGCAGTTCACAAAGGGGTGGGCTGAACTGTGTAATCCTTAACACGTTTGATTAATGGGTTTTAAGGGGTTAATTAGGGTCTTATGTTTTCTTGTTGACCAAGTTGTGGCATCCCTATATATACACATCCAAATTAAGGTTATTATAAGATAGTCATTGTATTTAGATTTTGAGTTATTTTTTAAGTATAATATACGTAAAAGTTATTCACAAATATCATATCTGGTTATCACTTATTCTTGATTTATGTTAGCAGAAAAAAACCATTATATTCTAATTCTAGTGACTTACTAAAAAAAATATAATCATAGATTTATTTTTTGAAAATCTTAATTCTTTTTTCTTTTAAAGCATCTTGTGGATTTTTGTGAAACTAGTCTCCTTAACTGAATTTGTGCACATATGAGAGCTTCCGTTTTTTGAGTAAGATTACCTCTAAAAGAGTTTAAAACCCATCCTGGATGCTAAAAGAATATTATCCGAGACAAAATTGCAAATTTTGTGAAATTCATTTTCCACCAACCTAAAAAATCAAAATGCCCATCTATGCTTTCATTTTCTTCTTTCAAGTATCTCTTTAGTTCATATCTTTCACCATCAATTCTAATAGATTATTCTGTTATGTTGTAAATATAGAGATATATCTTGTAATTAATTTAGTGTTATCTCTTCCCAAAATAGTGAAGAGTCTCATGTATTTATAGGGATGTTATCAATGAATAAGGGCAAGGAGAATTATATTCTATCATGGTATCAAGCTAAATCGATCCCATACACAACCCTAAACTGCAATATTTTTTTTCCCTCCCTCCAGCAAATTAACCCTGTTTCTTTTCCTTCTACGATCGTAAGCAAACCTACCCTTTCTTTTACCTTTTTCAACTTCTAAACAACACAAGGAATTAAAGATATTGAATTAGTTTGGTTTTTTTGGTGGATTCTTACGTCACAATCAAAAGCCAAATTCAATTCACTTGTTTGGTGGATTGTGACATCACCTTATTAATCAACAACGAATCGTTACTTCTGCCGCCCATCTCTTCTCTCCGATCTACATCCCTTCTTTTTCTATGGCGACCTCCCTTCACCCTGCAGTCACGGTGAACAATATCCGTACCCTCATCCCGGTTACACTCGACATAGAAAACGGCCATTACATCACATGGTCGGAACTTTTTAAAATTCATTGTAAAGCGTATCAAGTCTACGACCACCTGCAACCCCGTGTCCTCCCTGCTACTTCCTCATCCGACAAAGAAAAAGATAAAGAGAAGACATCAGCAACTACTGAAAGCTGGGAACGGTTGGATTCAATAGTCCTCCAATGGATTTACGGGACTATTTCAACAGATCTTTTGCATACCATCTTAAAACCGAACACAACGGCTTTCGATGCTTGGACCGCCCTCTCAAATCTCTTCCAAGACAACAAAGCCACCAGAACTATTGACCTTAACAACCGTTTTGCAAGCACTCGACTAGAGCAGTTCACGTCCATGTCATCTTATTGTCAGGCTATGAAGATAATATATGATCAACTCGTTAGTGTTGGTTCAGCTATTACAGACGAGCAGCTGGTACTTCAGATTCTTACAGGACTCAACGAGCAATACGAAAGTGTTGCCCTTATTATTCAACAAAGTAAGCCGCTTCCTGATTTTTATGAAACCCGTTCTAGACTATGTATGGCTGAAACACGGAAGGTTAATCAGGCCAAGCAAGCGGCTCAACTAGCTGGTACCGCTCTATCCGCAACATCATCACATGATCAGCATGCCTCGCGACAGCAAGATTCTCGCAATACTGACACACCAGCGGATCGTGGTGGCCCTGGTCGCGGCCGTGGCCGCGGTCGTGGTCGTGGCCGTGGTTCATCATCTAGGGGACGCGGCTCCTGGCCCCAATCAGGCCAGCACAATTCTTCGAACCAGCCTGCTTCACATTGGACTCTTCCATTTAACTACTGGGCTGGCCCAAATCAAAGTTTCTCTCAACAATCTTGGGCCCCTTGGCTGGTACCACCATGCCCCTATCCTACAACCACCAAACCCAACAGTTCGGGCCCAGGTATTCTTGGTCCAAGACCAGCCCAAAGCTATGCTGCTAGTCAGGCCCAGTCGTATGCAAATGCCTACACCCCTACGGATCTCAATCAGGCACTCTATAATATGTCGCTAAACCCGCCAGATCCAAACTGGACCATGGACACAGGTGCGTCTGATCATATGACTCAAACTTCGATTAATTTTCCGTCTTTATTTAATAATAGCATGTTTCGTAACATAGTAGTCGGTAATGGCAAAACTATACCAGTCATTGGACATGGTGACCAAACCTTACCCCCACCCTTTCCACCATTTAAATTAACCAATGTCCTTTATGCACCATCTTTAATCAAAAACTTACTTTCTGTCCGTCGTTTCACTAAAGATAACCAAGTTTCTATTGAATTTGACCCCTTTGGTTTTATTGTGAAGGATCTCAAGACCCGGACCCCTATCCTACGATGCAATAGCTCCGGTGATCTTTACACGCTTGACCCCACACAAGTATCCAAGTTCACCTCCCCTACCACTTTTGCTGCAATAAGTCAAGACATTTGGCATCAACGCCTTGGTCATCCGGGCTCAAATTTATTAAATTCACTCAAACATTCTAGTTTTATTGATTGTGATTCTTTGAAACCTAAATTTTGTCAATCATGCGTGTTTGGTAAACATATTAGACTTCCTTTTGTGGATTCACTTAATACTACATCTTTCCCTTTTGATATTATTCACAGTGACTTATGGACTTCACCAATTTTAAGCGGTGGCGGTCATCGCTATTACATATTATTTCTTGATGATTTTACTAATTTCTTATGGACATATCCTATTAGTAACAAGTCACAAGTTTTCTCCATCTTTACCACCTTTTCGACTTTCATAAACACCCAATTTGAGCGTAAAATTAAACAATTCCAATGTGACAATGGAAAAGAATATGCTAACATTCAATTTCAACAATTTTGCAAACAAAATGGCATGCACTTTCGATTTTCTTGCCCACACACGTCATCTCAAAATGGCAAAGCTGAAAGAAAAATCCGGACCATTAATAATGTCATTCGCACTCTACTTTCTCAATCCTCCCTACCAAACACATATTGGCATCATGCTCTCGAAGTTGCCACTTATCTCCTTAACATTCTGCCTAGCAAACTCCTTAACCACCAATCTCCTACTCAACGTCTCTACCTAACTCCCCCTTCATACAATCATCTCCGAGTATTTGGATGTTTATGCTACCCACTTATTCCTCACACCACCATCCACAAACTTGAACACCGTTCTATGCCATGTGTCTTCCTTGGTTATCCCCCCAACCATCGAGGATACAAATGTCTTGACCTCGTCACTAAGAAAATCATCATCAATCGTCATGTCATATTTGATGAAACCACTTTCCCTTTTGCTAATCATCCTCAATCGACCCCACATTCTTATGATTTTCTTACACACCCCATTAACCCAATATATTGGTCTCATATCCAAACCTCACCAACCAACTTGCCCCCTAACTCCTCAACCACTAGCCAAGATTCCTCTGGTCCGACTCTCCCCACCAGCCCAACTTCTCTCGCTTCCCCTCACGGCCCACTGCCAACCTCCTCCCCGAGCCCAACCACACCATGCCCTCCCTCCATTACGGCCCAACACACCGCTGGCCCAACCCCAGCCATCTCGCCCCCAGCCCACCCCACCCCCTTCACGCACACCTATGCCCGACGGCCCAAACCGTCCACACATGAACAACCACCTCCACTCAATCCTTCAACTGTTACACCTCAGCCCCCTTCTCCACCCGTCCGTACCATACGAACCCGCTCCATGAATGGTATTTCCAAACCAAGGCACCCCTTAAACCTACACACCTCTGTTATCACCCCACTACCTAAAACACCAACCGAGGCCTTGTCCAAACCAGATTGGTATAATGCCATGACTACTGAGTTCAATGCTCTTATTAAAAATAAGACGTGGGAATTAGTCCCGTGTACATCAGATATGCATGTTATACGCAGTATGTGGTTATTCCGTCATAAATTCCGTTCTGATGGCACTTTGGAGAGGTATAAAGCACGATTGGTTTGTGATGGCAGTACCCAACAGGTGGGTATTGATTGTGGGGAGACTTTCAGTCCGGTTGTCAAACCGGCTACTATTAGAACTGTGTTAACTCTGGCGTTATCGCAGTCCTGGTCTATACATCAGTTGGACGTTACTAATGCTTTTTTGCATGGGAATCTTCATGAAACAGTATACATGTATCAACCTATGGGGTTTCGTCATCAACAGTATCCTAATCACGTGTGCCGTTTGAAGAAATCTTTGTATGGATTAAAACAGGCACCACGAGCATGGTACCAACGGTTTACTGATTTTGTGTTAACTATTGGTTTTCAACAGAGCAAGTGTGACAACTCGCTATTCATATATCACCATGGCCATGACATTGCTTACTTATTGATTTATATTGATGATATTATCCTCACTACATCTCATGATGCGTTACGTGTTCATCTCATGCAACAACTAGCGGCTGAATTTGATATGAAGGATCTGGGCCCTTTGAGTCATTTTTTAGGAATTAATGTCACCCGACAGGAAAATCACATGTTTTTATGCCAACAGTCATATGCTATGGATATTATTGACCGTGTTGGTATGTCTTCTTGTAAGTCAGTGGCTACTCCTGTTGACACCAAATCCAAATTAGGTGCGACCTCGAGTTCCCTCTTTGATGATCCTACACTTTATCGTAGTCTAGCCGGCGCCCTTCAATATCTTACGTTCACCAGACCTGATATTAGTTATGCAGTTCAGCAGGTCTGCATGCATATGCATTCTCCTCGCATTGATCATTGGAATGCTCTCAAACGAATCATTCGGTATCTTCAGGGCACCTTCTCTTATGGACTGACGTTGGGATCATTCACAGATTTTTCGTTACGAGCTTATACTGATGCTGACTGGGCCGGATGTCCTGACACAAGACGTTCAACATCTGGTTATTGTGTCTATTTAGGCACCAATCTCTTATCATGGTCCTCAAAACGCCAGGCGGTTGTTTCTCGGTCCAGTGCGGAGGCTGAATACAGAGGTGTCGCTAATGTAGTTTCTGAACTGTGTTGGCTTCGAAATTTGCTTTTGGAACTACATCGGCCCTTACAGACTGCAAGCATTGTTTATTGTGATAATATTAGTGCCGTCTATCTCTCCGGGAATCCTGTTCAACATCAACGTACCAAACACATTGAATTAGATATTCATTTTGTTCGTGACTTGGTACAACGCGGCACAGTTCGGGTTCTTCACATTCCTTCTCGTTACCAGATAGCAGACATATTCACCAAAGGTCTCCCTCGGGTATTATTTGATGATTTCAGATCCAGTCTCAGCATTCGGCCTCCTCTTGCTTCGACTGCGGGGGTGTAATAGATTATTCTGTTATGTTGTAAATATAGAGATATATCTTGTAATTAATTTAGTGTTATCTCTTCCCAAAATAGTGGAGAGTCTCATGTATTTATAGGGATGTTATCAATGAATAAGGGCAAGGAGAATTATATTCTATCAAATTCCATCTTTAAAATAAGGCTTTAGTAATTAATAAACGTCTCTTTTGTATTACTTAAATATCATCACGTATCCCACCCTAGTTTGTTGTCTTTTGTTAAAAACTAGCTTCTTTGACTCGAACATGATCGCGTGCACAGTATTCATAAACTAGTATCTACATAAGGAGTAATTTTCTTAAAATCATTCAAAAAGACAAATAACTTAATAGATCAACAATCATTTTTTTAGTGTGACCTAACAATATTAAGATGCAAAAAATATAATTCGCAATAAACATACCGAAGCTATTATTTATACCCAATTCTTCTCATTCAGACATCCTTTGTAAATCGATCTTTGTCCACTGAAAAATTTGGGGTATTAATTAGGTTTTTGTCTTGAAAAAGAAGAAAGCGACTAATACTTAATATGCTAAGTGTTACCCCGACCAATCATTTGTATAAACCAACTTTTGGCGAAATTACCCATAATGATTTGTTGGAAAAATAGGTGAAAATAGCATTTTTCACAAATATAGGAAAATGTATTTATTTGTAGGTTTGTGTTCTATGTTGGAAGAGCTTCGCAACGAACTAAACCACGTCCAAAACCGAGCTAAGATGAATGAGATATCGATGCTCAAAGTTGGGTGTTTGAAACATTAAATGCTGAAACAAAAGGGAAAGTAACACCTTGTCCCACATCGGAGGAGAGATGGAACTTAAATGGGTATTTAAGGTGGAACTCTCCATCCTTATTGTTTCATGGAAGCACACACTAGTGTCCTCGCGAAGGGTGCGGAGCACCCTAACCCGCACGCACACGCTCACGCGCTCGCGTGGTGTGGGCGATGAGGCGCAATGTGGCGCTTTATTGGCGCGCGCGGTTGCGCGCATGGTGCATGGGTACTGCTGTGTCGTGCGCGGCGCACCAGAGTGAGCCAATACGGCGCGACTGTGTGGCGCGCTCGTATAGGCTCACAGGTGACGTGACGCACGCGCGCATGGACTTGAGCCAAGAGGACGCACCGCGCATGGGCATACAGACCTGGGTGCGCGCGCACCAGGGTGACTGATAAGTTAATAAGCTTTGACTGAGAATTAAATGACGTATTAAATTGCATTGAAGACGTTTAATGCAATTTAAACCTCTCATTTAATTCGTTTTTGGCTGTTTCAAACCGGGAGCTGTATAAATACAACTCCATACCTTGCTGTAGTACATACAACAAAACACCAGCAACACAACAGCAAATACCACTTTCTCTCATCAGCTTCCTGATCTTTCTCTAGCAGTTTTCAAGGTAACCTTAGGGTTGTAGGCGAACTCCGGCAGTACTACTGCTCCGGCTGTTGTACCCTGGGAAACAAAACGAGTACTCTTGGGAGACTCGGAATTTGTTTTAAGGGAAGCGTGTATACACGTGCCTCAGTCATTGTTTTCTTCTTCTACACCATTTCTTGTATTTTATTTCATTTCAGTTGTATATGTACTAGTTGGATAGGCTTTCTTATTTCTGTATTGTAATTATTTAATAAAATTTGTTTTATTTTATTTAAAATACGCGAACGGTTCCTACAATCTTAAAACAAATTTTTAAAAACCGTTCGTGTAATCAAAACCATTCTGTTTGTGATTCAAACCAGTTTTGATTTCACTTAGTTTGTGTTTTAAAAACAGATTTTTTTTTTGTTTTCATCTTCAAATGAGCGACTTTGGTTGAAAACCATTTTGGTTACATTCAGATTGTCCTAAAAATTGATAATAAATTTTCTGATTTGGTCTTCAAAGTTGGACTTAGAAGCCAATCAGTAAGTTCTAATTATTAAAAATTTTCTGTTTTTGGTCTTCAAAGTTGGACTTAGAAGCCTAAACAGTAAATTTGTGGTAAAATTAAAATTTAATAGTTTACTTCTGGTTTTTGCGTAAATCAGATTTTTTGTCTAAACTTTTAAAATTTTAATTTTTTCAGCATGTCGAACGAAAACGTCAACGTTAACAACACGAGTGTTGTGACGGGAACCCCCTTGAACGCCACCACTGTGGGAGCGTCCACAGTGGCCAATAATCACGCTGAATGACCCGAGAAGTTTGCGGGTCTACACTTTAAGAGGTGGCAGCAGAAGATGTTCTTCTACCTGACCACCATGAACCTTGCGAGGTTCCTAACGGAAACCGCTCCCCAACCTGTGGAAGGGGAGACTGACACACAAAGACAGTGTGCGGTAGATGCGTGGAAGAATCGGATTTCATATGTCGTGGCTATGTGTTAAGCGACCTGTCAGATGCGTTGTATAATGTGTACTACAACGTTAAGACTTCCAAAGAGCTTTGGGATGCCTTGGACAAGAAGTACAAAACGGAGGATGCTGGCACAAAGAAATTTGTGGTAGCCCGTTTTTTGGATTTCAAAATGGTTGATTCTAAAACAGTTATGAATCAAGTCCAAGAATTCCAAATTATACTTCATGACATCTTTGCGGAAGGCATGACACTTAGCGAGACATTCCAAGTGGCAGCGATGATTGAAAAGTTACCTCCTAGTTGGGTTGATTTTAAGAATTATCTTAAACACAAACGAAAGGAGATGACTATAGAGGATCTTATTGTTCGTCTTCGGATTGAAGAGGACAATAGAATTGCCCTAAAAGGCAGCCTTGCGCAGACTAGTGCTACCGCAAATTTGGTTGAGCATGGGCAATCCTCTAAGGGCGCAAAGGGCAAGGGGAAAAAGGACAAAGGGAAAGCAAAGGCTAGCAACCTTGGACCGAAGAAAGGGGTTTTGAAAAAGAAACCTGTCACACCCCGATTTCCACGTGTCTCACCGGTGGGCCCGGTGGGGGATTTCCGTGACGTAGTTGGCAACAATATAGTCAAACCACACAATATATATGAATGCACAGCGGAAGCAAAAGATAAATATATCATATTCCGAATAAAAGTAATATCCAAGTATTACAACGGAAAGTAAGGGATCCACAGGCAGATCTATAAACATTGTTCTACAGACTTTAGACGCCTAGAGTTTGCAAGATTCCTTATTAATGTCCTGAGCAGCTTCCAGCCTATTACGTACTTGTACCTGTCACTTAGACTTTTGAAAATACGTCAGTTTTCACTGGTAAATACACTCAACTGACTCATTTGAAAAGAGTTTAGGAAAAATTGAGTTAGATGCACCAGGCACAAATTATTTTGACACTTTGATTAAAATGCACAGAGGCAAAATTAATCTTTTATAACTTGAGACAATCATAATTATGATCTTGTATACAGATTTACATGTTCGTTGTACGTTCAGGGCCCGATATAGAAACCGAGTCATGATTAATAGACACATCACAAGTATAGGCCCACTGAGCGTGAGATACCGTTTCCCTTATGCAACTGTCAGGTGTATGCCTACACCCCGTGCATAAGACGTGACCATTTTATAATACAATGATGTCAAGGATATCCGGGACATGGTCATTAACCCCTAAAGGCTTTTATTTCAAACAATACAGATCAAACCGGGTTACCTCAATAACTTAATCACAATCCGATTAAATATTCAATACCCGACCAAGCGGTATTATTATACCGTATCCCAAGCCCGTATAGGGAAATAAGTTAAGAGTATTTACCTGAGCTAGCTCATGTCTTAAAATAGCAAGAATAATAACTCAGCCGTATTCACTTAAGTAAGCGTAGGTACAATTTACCGGAAGGCTCTAGTCTGGAACGATGGTATAAATAACCAATTAGAATGCTAACGGGTCTTTAATTAAGCCTAAGCTTAGACCGGTTAGTCTTAAAGAATTGTTACGGTTTAATCGCGTGAAAGGCGAAAACCGTGAATGGAGTGTGATTTTGACCCAACAAGTTTGAAGACTTGTTTCATATGGGTATAACAATCATACTCTGGATTTTGGGGTTAAAACAATATAGTTTGACCCGTTTCGGCTAAATTATGTAAACCAGTTACATAAGCCGAACCGTGCGCGCAATAGGCGCAACGGGTAACCGTGAGAGTCTTACGCTTATTTCCTAAGTCAATATGCCTTAAAGAGGTTGTGGTATCAGTAGGATACCTTCCGTGATGCCCGTAACGAGTTTAAGTTAATATTATGCCCCGTAGGGGTGTTTCGGTCATTTTAAAGACTTTTAAAAGGGCTTTTCGAGTTCTACAGGAAATCTGAGTTTCCCGAACAGTTTATAAAGTCTAAAATACTTTAATTATTATTTAAAATCAGTGGCAACTGGAATCGGGTCAAAAGACCTTGTAGAACTCATGTTTTGGCCGAAAAGGGCATATTCGGTATTTACCGAACCGTAGCCATAACCGCAGGTTATGAGCAAGGTAAAAATTATTAAAAATCTTTAAAATTCCCAAAATATTAATTTATAACAGTGGGTAAAAGTTTTGGTGACGAAATCTTGGTTTAGATGGGCGTTATGCTAATTGCGCCGTTTATTACAAAAGTTTATTTTAATTGCGCTAATTAGCATAACTCTCATTCTAGACCTCGGATTGACGTGAAACTTTAAGGACATGCTTATAATTTATTAAGCAAGGTTCTGGTCCATTCACGTATCCGAAATACTCGTTTTAATTTCAAAAGGCCGTTACGGTCAACTTTTAGGCGAATGACGGGAATGCGCAAAAGACTCGGATAACTCATGAACCGATCACAGAGGTTCATTCCAATATGTGACCTGGTCCTAAGAGAGTCCTAAGGCATATCTATACCTCACTAAAACGGGTCAGAACTGAAGTCAAAACAAAAGTCAAACTTTTGCGACATTCGGCTCCGAACCGGTTCAATATAGCAAATGGTCGATTCAAACGAGCGCAAACAAGTTTATATACTTATTATCATGTTTTATGATTATCAAAACAGGTTTCATATCATTTATATCATAGATTATGCAAGAATCGTTAAAATGGAATTCTGTTGACTTTTTATGCATTCGTTTGACTCGATTTTTGACATAGTTAGAGTGGTGATCGTGGGGAACCCTTTCAGAGGTTTATTACCCACATAATTACCAACACATAACCATTTTTGATTCGACATAAGACTGAGCTATTAAGGATTTATCTTGAAGTCAAACCGTAGTTACGACGGTTTGATTTTTAGCTATATTACTAAGTAAAACTAAGCCACAAAGGATTTAAACGACTTACAGAAGCTTGAACACGAAATAGGATGCTAGAATACAGCTTGGAAGCTCCAGAGATGATCAAGAGAAAGTGTTTGAGGTGTGGTGAAACTTATGCACATAACATGCCTATTTATAGCAAAGTTTTCATCACAACTTTTGACACACAGGTCCCCCCAACTATCCACAACCTTCCAACATGAGTTCCTAATGCTTAGGGGTTGTTTAGGGACCAATTGGCAGGGTTTAAATGCATCTCATGGCGTTTAGAAGGCTGAACAGCCAATTTGAGCATGTTTCTGCATCTGGGCGCCTGACGCGGCCCGCATGGAAGATCCATGCACTTTGTACGCGGGTCGCCTGAGTTCAACATCAGACGCGTACAATTTAGGAGGCTCGCGGCCCGCCTCAACTTAACCCAAAACGCAACGCGGCCCGCGAGAGGGTTATTTTTCAAAGATTTTAAATCTTTTGTAATGATGACTAAATCTTTGTAATAAATAACAAAATCTTTAGTAATCATTAACTTGACCTTTCGGGTTTTGAAGGGGTAACAAAATCTTTAGTAATTAATAATGAAATCTTTAGTAATCATTAACTTGACCTTTCGGATTTTGAAGGGGTAACTTTGCGATTTGGCCCTTGATTATTTACTGCTAAGGGCCTCGTGTTATTTACTCGCTTAGTTAAGTCCCTGGTTAGTTTATTTAATTATTCTGAAAGCCTTAACTTTCATTATTGACGCTTTTAACCCTTCTCATACGAATTCGATCGTAATTTCTCGTTTTAAAGCGGAACTTCGCAGAATTTATACAATATATTCTAGTGAGTGTATAATACTGTTACAAAGCCTCGGGAGCGTTAAAGGGCCACTCAGAGGTATAATTAAACATGTTGACACGGTTAACCCCTGTAGCTTGTAATCTCTCACTTTCTTCCGCGTTTCGCTTCCGTACGATCCATGATTTATTCGTTTGAAGGTACGAGCATCGTTTAGGGTTACTATACCGTATATTTACCCTTCGTTGACATTTATAACCCTCGAATTTACATACTTTCAAGGTTTGTCAACTTTAGTCCTTTATTTAATATTTAATGCCACGTGTAAACTTATGACACGTGTTAACACATTATTGGACCCAAAATTTCGAGGTGTTACATCCTCACCCCCTTAAAATAAATCTCGACCCGAGATTTACTCAAACAAATAAGGGTATTTTTCCTTTCATCGTGGCTTCAACTTCCCACGTGAATTCGGGACCTCTACGGGCATCCCATTTGACCTTTACTATCGGTACATGCTTCCTTCGAAGCTTCTTCACCCGTCGATCTTCAATCGACAAAGGTTTTTCCAAAAATTTTAAGCTCTCATCTATATGCACATCTGTGTGTGAGATCACCAATGATTCATCAGCGAAGCACTTCTTTAGATTGCAGATGTGGAACACATTGTGAATTCCATTGAGCCCTTCTGGTAAGTTTAGCTTATAGGCAACTGATCCGACACGTTTGATAACCTCGAAAGGTCCTATGTATCTCGGGCTCAGTTTGCCCTTCTTACCGAAGCGCATCACCCCCTTCCAGGGTGATACTTTTAGTAGCACCTTTTCACCTACCTCGAAGTGAAAAGCTTTACGCTTTTGGGTCTGCGTAATTCTTCTGCCTATTTCGGGAACTTTGAGATGGTCACGAATCTGAACAATCTTGTTCATTGTTTCGAACACTATCTCTGGTCCGGATAGTTGGACATTTCCGACTTCCGCCCAACAGACGGGCGCTCTACACTTTCTACCGTATAATGCCTCGAAAGGCGCAACCTTAATGCTGGTATGGTAGCTATTGTCGTAGGAGAATTCGATTAGTGGTAGGTTCTTATCCCAACTACCACCCAAATCGATAGCACATGTACGTAGCATGTCTTCTAACGTTTGAATAGTACGCTCTCTCCGACCGTCTGTCTGAGGATGGTAAGCCGTACTAAAATTCAAACATGAGCCCAAAGATTTGCTGGAAACTCTTCCAGGAATACGACGTGTTTCTAGTGTCCCGATCAAAGATAATGGACACAGGCATGCCATGAAAGGCTACGATCTTATCAACGTATAACTGGGCTAACATGTCGGAGCTATAAGTCTCCTTGATGGGTAAGAAATGAGCTGACCTAGTCAGTCTGTCGACTATAACCCATATCGTGTCATTTTCTCTCCTCGTTTTGGGTAACTTGGTAATAAAATCCATTGTTACACATTTCCACCTCCATTCAGGAAGTTTAGGCTGTTGTAGCATGCCAGACGGCTTTTGATGCTCAGCTTTGATTTGCGTACAAGTCAAGCATTTGGCTACCTAAGCGGCTACAGACTTTTTCAGCCTATCCACCAACAATTTGCCTTTAGATCCTGGGCATCTTATGGCAATTCTTAGTTGTTGCTTAATTGGGGTTGCGGTAATTACTATATAAGCAACGGGAACCGTCTTTTTTATTTAATAATATAAAACTTTCAGAATTTTGAGTCAGGCTATATGAGCCTATATCTTAAACCCTTCTTAATCAAGGTTTCGATTGTTCTATAAGCAATATGGAGTTTTCGTAATACTCCAGCCATAGCGGGATGTTAATATTAATTCTACCTGCCTTCCAGGAGGTAAGCAGGGAAAACTTATGAGAAGATAATCTAGATACAGGGAGACTACAGAGGTTTTTCATATCTCAGGCTCCAGTTCATTCATTATTGTTTGTGCCAAACAAGTGACACATATAAGTCCACGAATTTCCAATTCGGGAACATTTACTTGGGCAATACCATTCTGGATATCTTCTTTGAATATTACTAGTCGACATTAGGACAATATGACCATTGGGATATCTCAGGGGTTCCATGTATTAAACCTCCATACTGATCAGGCATGGAAATAATCTATGGGACGTACTAAGATACGCCAATCCTCATACGGTACGTTTATCAAACACAGTTTGGCATTCGCAGGCGATAGAAAAACAATGAGAAAATAGTTAAAATAACATATGTTGTCGTACTCTATGCGAAGAAAGAGTACTCTTAGATTTTTTTCGGAAGGACTCCTTGCCGATACTAGAAGAATCGGTTAATTTGGTTTCCTTGGTAAGTTATACTTTGCGAATAATATAAAAGTTTGCTAAGCTTATGGTTTATGAAAATTTATGATTGCCTGTATTAAATCAGGACACTTAGCGGAAATTATCATTGGTAAACGATAAGGGATGTACTTGATGACATCGTGAACTGCCTTTAGGCATTCATCAGATGAGTTCGGTCATTTCTTCCTTTAGCCTTTCCAGGCTTAGCTGTTCTTTCCTTGACAGCTTTATGGAATCTAGTTCTGATGCGGCCTTGCTTACCACAGCCGGATTGATGACCAGTTTTCTTAGCAGATGTTACACTGCTTTGGTCTTTGTTCAAAGCGACACTGTTCCTAGTGTCTTTTATAGCAATTCTTACATACAGGCTCTTACTGAACTTTCGTTGCTTTTTATTAAGCCCGTACTTGCTCTCTCTCTTAGATTTTTTGGGAGTTATCTTCCTCCTTTGGTTCATCCTTCATATACGAAGTGTGAACCAAACTCTTCTCTCGAGCAATTGAACATGGTTTTAAATGAAATTCAGAGCGAGGAGCATTCGGCCCTTGGATTGCTTCATGAACTTTCTATGGTTCTTACAACTGCTGCGTCCAGCACAGCCTGGAGATTAACTCCATTAATATTGAGGTTTACGTTTGTAGTTTTTAACTTTCGTCGCATTAACTGTATTGCGACTGTCGTCTACCTCATCCGAGTTTTTTTTTTCCATACTCGAAACTTGGTACCAATCACCAAGGTTTAACAACTATTAGTCATCATTCTGATGACCTGCCTTAGATTAGCCATGGCATTAATAAACCGTAGGGGCTATTCTGTTCTGAACATTCTTAAGGAATGCTATCTGAATGTATATCTATTACATTTAGCCTAGGTCACAAAAGGACCATCAATGGCATTTTAAGGTTTGGAGCTAGTCCAATACCTGCTTGACAGGGGACCATAATGTCACAACTGTCCTTGTCACAAGGACAATTATGAATAGCTCCAAGGCTAGCCTTACATGACTTTGGTCTTATTTATATACATAAATGGCATAGAAGCCTGTCACGAGGGACGTAGAAAGATATGGCAATAAGCCTAGTCATGAAGGACATAAGTAATCATATGGCACGAAGGCCTTGTCGTAATGACATTTAGATGCGGCACAAATGGCCTTGTCTCTAGGACGTCTTATAGGATATGGCACTAACACCTGTCATTAGCGATGTTAACATTTAGTATGTTAACTTGTCACGAACGACGTATTATAGCATGGAGGCTAGTTATAGGTGGCTTGTAATATAAATTGTGGGTTTGTCACAAGGACATCAATTCGTAGGTTGCAACCTCATTAGATCAAGAGTCTTAAGGCTTGAACACAGTTCTTCATTTTTTGGACAGGGAGTCATAGACTACAACTGTCATCGTCTAGACAGGCGATTCTCTTGACAGGAAGGCAATACTAATTAACATCACTCGTGGTTGTCTATCTATAATTATCGTATCTACCGATATTAGTCATGATCACTTCGATCGCATGGACTATTAGGTTTAGGTATCATTCTACCATTTTGAATAGGGGATCATAAGGATCGCAACTATTTTGTCTTATCGAAAATAGAGTAAGGTATAGCCCGTAGGGATTTCATCACTAGGGATGCCAATATCATGAATTTATGATCATCATATTGATGATACTAGTCAGGATCGCATTGATCATATAGATTATTAGGCTTGATCGCAGCTCACTACTTTTAACTGGGGATCATAGAGATCTTAATGTTTGTGTCACAAATGGACAATATGATATGGCCCGAAGACGAAGCATTATAAATGGATGTTTATAATGGGTTCATCCTATTAGATGTTATAAGTCATGATTGCATTAATCATTTTGACTATTTGGTTTGAGCATGGCTCACCACCTCAGACAAGTAATCATAAAGATAACAACATCAATGTCTCAAATGGACAATATATTATAGCCTGTAGGCGAAACATCACTAAGGGACGTTTAAATAATAAGATCATCGTATTAGATGATATTAGTCATGATCGCATTGATCATATAGACTATTATGTTTGGACTTAGTCCAACATTTTAGACAGGAGGTCAGAAGACCACCACCGTCGTTGTCTTACCGGATGACAAGTTTAGCTTACAGGCATTTCATCACTAACGGATGTTTATAATATGATCATATCATAGGATGATATAAGCCATGATTTCTACATCACTAGGATAGATAAGGGAATTGGAAGAATCCAATATAAGGATGACTGTCGTGATCTTCCTGAATCACATTTGTCAAGAGTGCTAACACGTCCTTAGGTGTTTAACAAGGATCTGAATCCTTTGAGTAGGTTTCACCATCTTGGCCGTGTAGACTAGGTCTCACCTTTAAAATTCTTTTTAAACTGCCTACTGGCAGAGAAGGAAGGATATTTATTTTACTCAGGATTTTTATCATAAATCCTAATTTAAAGGTTAATACTAGCACAAATGGCCTAGTTGCGTAGACAAGTTTAATTTATAAGCCATGATTTCGGAGAATCGAGGCATTAAGGTTTGAATCAAAGTTCATTACCTTTTCTTGACAGGGAGTTGTAGGCTACCACTGTCTTTAGTCTCAGGGGACATTAACTATAGCCCGTAGGTAGTTCCCTTACAAGGGATGTTTGTTACGGAATTGCCCCATAGGGACATTTACTCACCATGGTAAGCAGAGACCATATTTGGTTAATTTATTAATCATATTTATTTAGGATTTCTATTCTAATTTATCCTAATTATAAAACATTAGCCGTTCTATTAGTGGCACCCATTGGCCTGGTCACAAGGACAATTTTAATTTATAAACCATGATTTTCAGAGAATCAAGGCCTTTAAGTATAGTAACACAACAGGCTTAGTCACAAGGACATATATAATTTATAAGCTATGATTGCAGAGAATCACAGCATGAAGGTATTCTGGCACAATAGGCCTAGTCACTAGGACATTTATAATTTATAAGCTAGGATTTCAGAGAATCAAAGCCTTGAGGTTTGAACCTAGTTCATTACCTTCTTCTGACAGGGAGTCATAGACTACCACTGCCTTATATGACAATTAGTATGGCCCGTAGGCACTACATCACTATTGGATGTCTAATAAGTTTGGCCCGTAGGCACTACATCACTAATGAATGTTTAATAAGTTTGGCCCGTAGGCACTACATCACTAATGGATGTTTAATAAGTTTGGCCCGTAGGCACTACATCACTAATGGATGTTTAATAAGTTTGGCCCGTAGGCACTACATCACTAATGGATGTTTAATAAGTTTGGCCCGTAGGCACTACATCACTAATGGATGTTTAATAAGTTTGGCCCGTAGGCACTACATCACTAATGGATGTTTAATAAGTTTGGCCCGTAGGCACTACATCACTAATGGATGTTTAATAAGTTTGGCCCGTAGGCACTACATCACTAATGGATGTTTAATAAGTTTGGCCCGTAGGCACTACATCACTAATGGATGTCTAATAAGTTTGGCCCGTAGGCACTACATCACTAATGGATGTTTTTAAAAAAAATGATCATCTTTATTGACGATTTAACCCATGATTTATAAATCACTAATTTGGGTTTTGGAATCCATAGAAGGATTCTCTTATAGGAATGACGCGTGCGATTTTTAACGAATCACATCTGCCATGGATGTTAACATGATCACAGAGGTTAACTGGAATTCTGAATCCTTTAATCAGGTCTTACCATCTTGGCCCGGTCTTATAATTGACCAAAAGGCTAGGTTTCACACTTAAGATTCTTATTTAATAATTATCGCAGATCAATTTTAAATTGAGGTGTTAAATATGGATCTGAATCTAATTATGGAACTACCATCTTGGCCCGATCTTTACAATGACACGTGGCTAGATCTTGCCCTTTTTAGATTTTGCCATTTTATTATAATGGTAGATCCTACAATAGGAAATATTATTTTCCATTTATTTAATATTCTTGTTTAGAATGAAAGTTTAAATTTAATCATTCCACTATATGAAAATAAAAATATAAGGTTGCCCTAAGCGGGACTCGAAAATAATAATGTTGTCCTCGAAGGGACTGAAAGGTAAATATGTTCTTATAAAGACTTATTAAGGAAACGATCTTCAGCAAGAGGAGTTTCTTCTTCATTCATTTCCTGAATGCTTTCTCCTTGGTTGCACGTTTCATCCTGGTCGCGGTACGAAGCTCAGCAGTTCAAGACTCCGGATGTGGAGACTTCCTATTACAGCTCCTTCGCTTGGCGACGTATAAAAATTTGGAAGCAAAATTTCCAGATCAGAATTTAGAACATTCCTATGTTAAGTCTAGACTCAAGTATGTGCAATTGTGTCATTGAGATTAAACACAAAAGACTAGTGTTCAATTCACTCAATGTTGGCTCTGATACCAACCTGTCACACCCCGATTTCCACGTGTCTCGCCGGTGGGCCCGGTGGGGGATTTCCGTGACGTAGTTGGCAACAATATAGTCAAACCACACAATATATATGAATGCACAGCGGAAGCAAAAGATAAATATATCATATTCCGAATAAAAGTAATATCCAAGTATTACAACGGAAAGTAAGGGATCCACAGGCAGATCTATAAACATTGTTCTACAGACTTTAGACGCCTAGAGTTTGCAAGATTCCTTATTAATGTCCTGAGCAGCTTCCAGCCTATTACGTACTTGTACCTGTCACTTAGACTTTTGAAAATACGTCAGTTTTCACTGGTAAATACACTCAACTGACTCATTTGAAAAGAGTTTAGGAAAAATTGATTTAGATGCACCAGGCACAAATTATTTTGACACTTTGATTAAAATGCACAGAGGCAAAATTAATCTTTTATAACTTGAGACAATCATAATTATGATCTTGTATACAGATTTACATGTTCGTTGTACGTTCAGGGCCTGATATAGAAACCGAGTCATGATTAATAGACACATCACAAGTATAGGCCCACTGAGCGTGAGATACCGTTTCCCTTATGCAACTGTCAGGTGTATGCCTACACCCCGTGCATAAGACGTGACCATTTTATAATACAATGATGTCAAGGATATCCGGGACATGGTCATTAACCCCTAAAGGCTTTTATTTCAAACAATACAGATCAAACCGGGTTACCTCAATAACTTAATCACAATCCGATTAAATATTCAATACCCGACCAAGCGGTATTATTATACCGTATCCCAAGCCCGTATAGGGAAATAAGTTAAGAGTATTTACCTGAGCTAGCTCCTGTCTTAAAATAGCAAGAATAATAACTCAGCCGTATTCACTTAAGTAAGCGTAGGTACAATTTACCGGAAGGCTCTAGTCTGGAACGATGGTATAAATAACCAATTAGAATGCTAACGGGTCTTTAATTAAGCCTAAGCTTAGACCGGTTAGTCTTAAAGAATTGTTACGGTTTAATCGCGTGAAAGGCGAAAACCGTGAATGGAGTGTGATTTTGACCCAACAAGTTTGAAGACTTGTTTCATATGGGTATAACAATCATACTCTGGATTTTGGGGTTAAAACAATATAGTTTGACCCGTTTCGGCTAAATTATGTAAACCAGTTACATAAGCCGAACCGTGCGCGCAATAGGCGCAACGGGTAACCGTGAGAGTCTTACGCTTATTTCCTAAGTCAATATGCCTTAAAGAGGTTGTGGTATCAGTAGGATACCTTCCGTGATGCCCGTAACGAGTTTAAGTTAATATTATGCCCCGTAGGGGTGTTTCGGTCATTTTAAAGACTTTTAAAAGGGCTTTTCGAGTTCTACAGGAAATCTGAGTTTCCCGAACAGTTTATAAAGTCTAAAATACTTTAATTATTATTTAAAATCAGTGGCAACTGGAATCGGGTCAAAAGACCTTGTAGAACTCATGTTTTGGCCGAAAAGGGCATATTCGGTATTTACCGAACCGTAGCCATAACCGCAGGTTATGAGCAAGGTAAAAATTATTAAAAATCTTTAAAATTCCCAAAATATTAATTTATAACAGTGGGTAAAAGTTTTGGTGACGAAATCTTGGTTTAGATGGGCGTTATGCTAATTGCGCCGTTTATTACAAAAGTTTATTTTAATTGCGCTAATTAGCATAACTCTCATTCTAGACCTCGGATTGACGTGAAACTTTAAGGACATGCTTATAATTTATTAAGCAAGGTTCTGGTCCATTCACGTATCCGAAATACTCGTTTTAATTTCAAAAGGCCGTTACGGTCAACTTTTAGGCGAATGACGGGAATGCGCAAAAGACTCGGATAACTCATGAACCGATCACAGAGGTTCATTCCAATATGTGACCTGGTCCTAAGAGAGTCCTAAGGCATATCTATACCTCACTAAAACGGGTCAGAACTGAAGTCAAAACAAAAGTCAAACTTTTGCGACATTCGGCTCCGAACCGGTTCAATATAGCAAATGGTCGATTCAAACGAGCGCAAACAAGTTTATATACTTATTATCATGTTTTATGATTATCAAAACAGGTTTCATATCATTTATATCATAGATTATGCAAGAATCGTTAAAATGGAATTCTGTTGACTTTTTATGCATTCGTTTGACTCGATTTTTGACATAGTTAGAGTGGTGATCGTGGGGAACCCTTTCAGAGGTTTATTACCCACATAATTACCAACACATAACCATTTTTGATTCGACATAAGACTGAGCTATTAAGGATTTATCTTGAAGTCAAACCGTAGTTACGACGGTTTGATTTTTAGCTATATTACTAAGTAAAACTAAGCCACAAAGGATTTAAACGACTTACAGAAGCTTGAACACGAAATAGGATGCTAGAATACAGCTTGGAAGCTCCAGAGATGATCAAGAGAAAGTGTTTGAGGTGTGGTGAAACTTATGCACATAACATGCCTATTTATAGCAAAGTTTTCATCACAACTTTTGACACACAGGTCCCCCAACTATCCACAACCTTCCAACATGAGTTCCTAATGCTTAGGGGTTGTTTAGGGACCAATTGGCAGGGTTTAAATGCATCTCATGGCGTTTAGAAGGCTGAACAGCCAATTTGAGCATGTTTCTGCATCTGGGCGCCTGACGCGGCCCGCATGGAAGATCCATGCACTTTGTACGCGGGTCGCCTGAGTTCAACATCAGACGCGTACAATTTAGGAGGCTCGCGGCCCGCCTCAACTTAACCCAAAACGCAACGCGGCCCGCGAGAGGGTTATTTTTCAAAGATTTTAAATCTTTTGTAATGATGACTAAATCTTTGTAATAAATAACAAAATCTTTAGTAATCATTAACTTGACCTTTCGGGTTTTGAAGGGGTAACAAAATCTTTAGTAATTAATAATGAAATCTTTAGTAATCATTAACTTGACCTTTCGGATTTTGAAGGGGTAACTTTGCGATTTGGCCCTTGATTATTTACTGCTAAGGGCCTCGTGTTATTTACTCGCTTAGTTAAGTCCCTGGTTAGTTTATTTAATTATTCTGAAAGCCTTAACTTTCATTATTGACGCTTTTAACCCTTCTCATACGAATTCGATCGTAATTTCTCGTTTTAAAGCGGAACTTCGCAGAATTTATACAATATATTCTAGTGAGTGTATAATACTGTTACAAAGCCTCGGGAGCGTTAAAGGGCCACTCAGAGGTATAATTAAACATGTTGACACGGTTAACCCCTGTAGCTTGTAATCTCTCACTTTCTTCCGCGTTTCGCTTCCGTACGATCCATGATTTATTCGTTTGAAGGTACGAGCATCGTTTAGGGTTACTATACCGTATATTTACCCTTCGTTGACATTTATAACCCTCGAATTTACATACTTTCAAGGTTTGTCAACTTTAGTCCTTTATTTAATATTTAATGCCACGTGTAAACTTATGACACGTGTTAACACATTATTGGACCCAAAATTTCGAGGTGTTACAAAACCTCAGACGTTCCAAAGGACTTGTTACAACTGTGACGAGCCAGGGCATCGGGCTAACCAATGCAAGAAACCAAAGCGTGAGCGTGCGCACATGGTGGATGAAGACGGAATGCCTTTGGTGGCAATGATTTCCGACAAAAGCGCAATGATGGATGAGGTCAATACTGTGACCAACACTCCAAAAGGATGGTGGGTTGATACGGGCGCGACCCGTCACGTTTGCGCAGACAAAAGCCTCTTTACCACCTTCAAGGCGCTTTCTGGAGAAGAGAAGCTGTATATGGGAAATGCAGCCACCGCTGACATCATGGGTGAAGGAACGGTGATCTTGAAGTGGACTTCGGGGAAAGAGCTCACTCTAAGCAACGTGTTGTATGTCCCGGACTTGCGCAAGAAT
Source organism: Helianthus annuus (assembly GCF_002127325.2). Classification (NCBI taxonomy): domain Eukaryota; kingdom Viridiplantae; phylum Streptophyta; class Magnoliopsida; order Asterales; family Asteraceae; genus Helianthus; species Helianthus annuus. The sequence goes on from NC_035438.2 coordinate 45,532,546, forward strand.
CTAGTCTCGGGATGGTTGCTTCACAAGTTTGGATTTCGTTTAGTTTTTTAGAGCGATCAATCTGTACTAACTAAACGAGGAATGTATGTGGGTAAGGGCTATGCCCAAAAACAGCATGTTCAAATTAAATGTAATGGTTGTCAAGAACATGAATAAAATTGCTACTACTTCTACTTATATGCTTGAGTTTTCTGATTCAAATAAATGGCATATTAGATTAGGTCACGTAAATTTTAATTCAATACGCCGTTTAATCAATTTAAATTGTATACCTACATTCCATATTGATTCACACTATAAATGTGAAACATGCGTTGAATCCAAACTTACAAGATCATCATCGAAATCGGTTGAACGAATAACCGAACCCCTTGATTTAATTCACACTGATATTTGTGATTTAAAAGCGGTACCCACAAGAGGTGGAAATAAGTACTTCATCACGTTTATTGACGATAGTACTAAATATTGCTATGTATATTTACTAAAAAGTAAAGATGAAGCAATAAGTAAATTTATCTTGTACAAAAATGAAGTTGAGAATCAACTTCAAAAGAAGATAAAAGCTTTGCGAAGCGATCGAGGAGGCGAATATGTTGCACCTTTTGCCGATTTATGCGCAAAAAGTGGCATTGTACATGAGTGTACACCTCCTTATTCTCCACAATCAAATGGCGTGGCGGAACGAAAGAATCGCACATTGAAAGAAATGATGAACGCCATGTTGATAAGTTCTGGGGTGAGCCAGGAAATGTGGGGGGAAGCTATTCTCTCGGCTAATTATCTTTTGAACAAGATACCACTCAAAAAGAGAGACGAAACTCCATATGAGTTATGGAAAAGGAAGAAACCTTCATACAAATACTTGAAAGTGTGGGGGTGCCTAGCAAAGGTGATTGTACCACCTCCTAAGGCTCTTAGGATAGGACCAAAATCTGTTGATTGCATATTTATTGGGTATGCGCATCAAAGTAGTGCACATCGCTTTCTTGTACATGAGTCCAAGAATCCTGATGTACACGTAAACACTATCATGGAGGTGAATCCTAACGTTGTGTCTTACTTTGAAAATGTGTTTCCTTTGAGAAGACAAACACATGCAACGTCATCAACACCTACTTTTGAAGTAGGTGAAAGCTCTTCTACACCAGTTGAGGAGGTAGTTCATGATAAGACACATGAACAACCTGAGGTTGAAAAAAGTGATCGCAGGCGAAGTAAAAGGCCAAGGGTTGAAAAATCCTTCGGTCCAGACTTCGTTAGCTATTGATGTGGAAAAAGTAGTTCAACTAATTAAACTAAAATTACCCTAAATTAAGACTCAAGTAATAAAAATCTAGACTCTTTAACTTGACTAAACTACTCACCGGCAAGTGTACCGGTCGACTCTAGCACAGAAAAGTAAGTCCGGATGTCGAACCCACAAGGACTCTAATGAATTACGTTAACGACTAAACTTAGACTAGACACTGACACGACTAAACAAATATTGTGTTTGGGGAGGGGGGTTTTACTAAAATCCTAAAATTGCACTTAAAATGAAATTAAACTAAAGTACGAACGAAGACTAGGGTTTTAGATCAGATGAGATTAAGGACTACCTAGACTTGAATCCAGTTTAACTACGAATGGACTTCTAACGGTTTTATTGTTGTATGGAGCCGGGATCGTTGAATACTAAACCTTAAGGTATTTCAATGCTAAGACTTCCCGACCCTTCTCAGGAAGAAACCTAGGAAACCCTACAAGGCTGTTATAATTACCGACTGTTAGATTTCCTCTCAGTCCTCTAACGACTCTAAAAGTGCCCTAATACGACTATCTACCTCTCAGCGCGACAATCTAAGGCAATTCTAGGTTCTGACTTGGTTTACTAGACACAACTGCAATTAGGGAACTAATGTCGACTTCTCTCAAAATCCAAATTAGCTATATACTGCACCGCGACCTAATAACTAACCCGAGCCTCTCAGCGACAAGTTAAGCAGAATATTTACTTCTAATTGTATTTTAATTACTGTTTCTAAGGCTATCGGCCGATTTACCCAAAGATTACCCGAAACCGCAAGGATGCAAATAATCAACACAGATCTATTATGTGATAAAGACCGTCACTAAAATCTATGTGAAACAGCAAACAATCCACAATCAAAAGTAAATACGCACACGCACCAATCAGAAAATCTAGAACACTTTACTTTCAAAGTCAATCCATAATCAATTCAATAAAAACCGTTAAAAGATCCAACCATAAATTAAACCTTCATCAAATCTAGGTAGTATCTAAGTTTAGCCAAGAAACATGTTGTTCAAATCAAACAAAACAAGTTCAAAACAAGAATTCATCATAAAGTATTGAAAACGCGAAAATAAGGAACACCGGGAGATAAAACCCGAAAGATCTTCACTCTCACGATCCAAGCTTCAACCGGATGATTCCCGTTCGGCAAAATACTCCAGAATGCTCAAAATCACCTCCGAAATTCGTCCTAGGGTTTCTTGATTCGTATCTAGGGTTTTCAGTTAAGTTTTTTGGTAAATTGAAGTCCAACCCTAAAATCAGAAGTCAAAATCGGTCAAATAGGGACCCTCGCGTGACGCGAGGGTGGCATGGCGTCACGCGGCGCCTCCAAACTCAATTTCTTGATTTTTTTTTTATTATTTTCCGAATTCCAGCTTCTCCGACGCGCGTACGAATCCCGTTTTTCTTCCGAACTGCTCGTTTTTACTCGTTTTTCAACACTTTAAGCTACGGGACCTGAAATCAAAGCTTAACGTCAGCAGTATCATAGTTCTAACCTAAAACAGACTCAAAATGACTGAAAACTGACCAAAATATACACTATAAACATATGTACTTTTCAGTACATCAAACATCCCCACACTTACTCTTTTTTCGTCCCCGAAAAAGAATTATGCAACGGAATCAGAGATAAATATTCACTTGGGTCGAAAATTATAGGTATAATTAATTAAAACCAAAGCTTGCGTTAGCTGCGATTGCGAATATACTTTATCCACTCTAAACCCGAATCCAATCCCAAACCCTTATCATGTGAATTTAGTTTAAGTGCGGTCAATCCACCTAGGGTCTCACACTAGAATCAACAGTCCACCTACTCCCCAGCTCAAGCTTATAGGACTAAAAGAACGATCATTTGACCAATTCCTAACCGTTTTATACCAAGATAAAGAGAGTTTGGAATCAAATCTATATTTTTTTTTCATTTTTTTTTCTTTTTCAGCTTGCTTTTTTTTTTTCAAAGTCATATTCGTGAGACTAGACGATGCTTTCCCTAACCCAGCGGTATTCCGACTGTAGAGTCGCTATCCCCAATCACAGATTACATAGGTTTCGGTACTTTTATTCGGCAAGTCGATTTCACACATCCCAGAGGCATTCCAGCTGTAGAGTCGCTATCCCCAACTCGGATTACATAGGCCTGTTTTACTTTCATTTAGTTTCTAGCTCACTTTTATTCTATTTTTTTCTCTTTTTTCAGCGAGATAAGATAAAAAACTCTAACTATCTTAGCTTATAACGGCATCCCTTATACTATTTTTGCCAGTTTTAGTTTCCCATATTTCCCAGGCGAGAACCCACTAGCAGACCGTCAATTAAGGTATATTAACTCAAAGGGACTTAGAACCAAAACCCGGGCCTATCCACATATCCCAAACTAGACGCAAACTCGGTTTATTTAGATCTCATATTATTATTATTCAAACCCAAGCAAAAATTTTCTTTTCTATCATTTTCCGCTTTATTTTGCAAACTTCTTTTTATTTCGAAAGACATTTTCTGATTTTTCAATTTTTTTTTCTTTTTCAATTTTTTTGGATTTTTATAATTAAGACTCGATTATTTACATGTATTCCATCCCCACACTTAGAGATTGCATTGTCCCTAATGCAAGAACGAAAACACGGCTCGACACTACCTAAAACTACGAAATAAATAACGAACTAACTAACTAGACTAGACGACGAAATAAAAATAAAAAATAAAAATACAACAACAAGAAGAAGGAAAACGACTTAACTCAGTATGTGAGACTGTCAACGTGCCAGTCGTTTCCACATAGGCCCTCCAATACCGAACATGCTCAGCAAAAAATACCAAACTCTCTCTCACACGAACGGAAAGCGGCTCCAAATCATCAACCTAAAACCAACATAGCCTACCAAACCAACTACTACAAACGTTCAACGTTCCAACATCACAAGTTCAAAAAGAAAATAAAAATATGTCTGCTAATACAACCATATCGAATCTACCAAAACAGCATAAATAAAAATAAAGATATCAAAGGATATATGCTGCTTCAGTCCATCCGCTCCATCACTCCTCATCATCCCCAGAATCCTCCTCCATCTGGTGAGTACCTGAACCGCCAGCCTGCTGCCAACCGAACTGACCACTGTAAGCATAACCACTCTGCCCTCCCCACTGGTCATACCCTGTGTACTGACCATAAACATACGGGGTCTGCTGATCGTCTCCATAAACAGGTGGAGGTAATAGTCCTGCAAAGGGCTGTGGTATCGGTGCACCTACTGACATACCCGACATCATGTACCTGAGCATATCATCCTGTCGGTGGTGGCTCTGCATGGTCCACTGGTGGTCAACCCGCCTCCTGCTCTCCATCTGATCAATCCTCTGCTGTGTGTAGTCAAAAGCAGCCTCGGGAGTGAACGGGTCGGGTCTCGGCGGTCTAACCGGCTGTGGTGGTGGGACCGCCCGCCTCTCTCGAGGTATCGGCTGTCGTGGTGGAGGAGCACCAACCTCATGGTTCCACTCTGGCGGATCCGAGTGGGTAAGAATACCTGCTAACTGAAGGTCCACAACACCCCAACGAACTGTAGGCATACCCTCATTCATCTGATCAAGCTTGTACTTTGTGAGGGCCCGAATATTCTTTGCCAACCTAGCTATGTAAGGGCCCATATCCATAGCAGCCCTTTTACCTCCCCGACGAGGCCTATTGAATGACCACGCAAAAAACTAGCCAAGTTCCAGTTCCGCTTCTCCACCATACACATCAAGGCGAAAATATCTAGCCAATTTGCCTTGTTTTCCCCCGACTTTCTCGCCACCACGGTCGTTGCTAACATCTATAAAACATACCTGTAAATCGGATCACGAACCGATGAGATAAGGTTCGTGTGCGCGAACAATTGTGTCGAGATCGAATCCCAAAATTCACCCAATTCCGCCGGGCCCAAACTCTTCGGCCGAGCATGAGTAAACACACCCCTTAAGCCATTAACGAACTCTTCCGTCGTCACTTCTTCCGGCGTGTACAAACCCAACGCCACTCCGAATTGAGGTATAGACATCTCATACAAATTTCGCCCCAAAGAAAATGATACCGCATTAGCTTCAGAAAATGCACCCTCCTTGTGACGGAAGGTACAATGAAACTCTATAGTAAGCTCGGTATATTGCGTCTCTTAACACGCATCCATAGCCATCCGCAACCTTGGTCCTAACAACTCCGCGACCCTATCACTTGCCCCCATACTCTCCAACCATTCCCAATCTATGATCCGATGTTCCAAAGTTTGGGTTACCACATACTTTTTCATCTTAACCCTTTCTTCAGTATCTTCTTCAAAATCTAACATCGGATGATCACTCAACTTGTCAATCTTGGCGTACACTCTCCTATCGTTCCCACGATACTTGATTCTTCTCTTCCTTGGGTTTGACGAGGACCCTGCACCTGACATGATCTGCAAAACAAGAAATATTTGACAAGAAAGCAATGCAGATTATTAGTATCACGAGCTATTTTTCGTATTTTTATTTTTTTTAATTTTTTTTTCAAAAGACAAAGAAAAACAATAAAGAAATAGCCGTATAGCATTTCGTTCGCGGCTAATTTCGAAAAAACGGGTTACCGTTTACAAAGGCGTAAGTTACACATCCTTCCGCCCGAATGGAGATTGAGTACGGGCAAAAAGTTGTGAACTTGTACATGCATATAAGTAAACCCGACACTAGACTCAAACTACTATCCTAAAAACACTTCTAGACTCACGACTCGAACGAACTACAACTCAATGTACACTATCTCCTCCCGGCACTTTAATTGTCCTCAATTAAGCATAAGTGCCAAAATATCCCCACACTTGAGGCGAAAACACGTGAGAGTGGGATATTTTAAACCTTGACATAACATTGGTAGCAACAAAATCTGTTAAGAAAACTAATTTGATTTGCAAAAATCAGTTCAAAAACTTATTTTTTTTAGCAAAAATCCATAGTTATACCCAAACAAACCCGCAAAGCTTAAACATGATGCCTAGTGGTCCAAACATACCCCATAAGTGTCCAACAATCTCAAGCAAACCAACCCGAACCATCCGCAGACCCGAGTCGTATGTAACATCCAAACATTACCACCCACATACCACTAACATGACAAAGAGGAGCAAAAATTCTAACTTTAAGACCCTACACAAACCCTAACACCAAGACAAGACTGACCCGACACTAAAACAAGGCAATAAAGCTACCTACTAGTGAGAAATTACAAGAAACATACCTTGGAATCGGATTGAACAAGAAAAATGAGGTCTTGAACTTTTTGCACACGAACTTGCCCAAAATCGCGAAAATGGGGTGAGAAATCGGGTGAAAAAGATGGCTAAGATTGTGGGGAACGTGATTGTGGTGATTTTGGAAGAAAAATGGAGTGATTTGGTGAAAAAAACGAGTGAGATATGGTGAAAATGGTGAAATTCGCGTTTTAGGGTTTGGAAGGGGGAAAGAATGGGTTTCAGCGAACAGGTTCAACTTTAAAACGATTTCAAAAGGTCCAGGGGGGCGTCGCGTGACGCGTAAGGGGGTCACCCAGGCCTCGCGTAACGCGGCGGTGCTGAAATTAATTGTTTTGAACCCTTAACCCCTCGCGTGACGCGAAGGAGCTAGGCGTCGCGCGAGGGTCTGTTTTTGGCAGAATGTTTCGTGAAAAATCCTTGTTCATGCCTTAGAAAAAATTTCAAACTCTTTCCCAACCCAACCAAAAACCTCAAAAATGTTTCTAAGTGTCTAAAACACTTACCTGGGACCTCTTTTCTCGTGCCTTCTCCGTTCCGTAGCGATGATGAAACCTGCAAAATTCTCAACGACACAAAACACAAACCGAAAAACTACGAAAAACTATGAAAAACACGAAAAATTAAGAAATTTACAAACGGTACATACTCTACACGCGAAGCTTTTCGCGCTCACTGTTCGGCAAAGGTAGGTGGGTCCTCTAGAGGAATTTCTTCCTCTTCAGTAGTATCAATAGGACCTCCCAAGTAATGTTTCAGTCTATGGCCGTTTACCTTCCACACACCTTTGTCGACCTCATCGTATAGCTCAACCGTGCCGTATGGAAACACTTCTTTCACCACATACGGGCCACTCCACCTCGATTTCAATTTTCCTGCTATCAATTTCAACCGTGAGTTGAACAAAAGTACTTTATCACCTACCTTAAAATCTTTCAAACCTCTCAACCGCCTATCATGCAATGCCTTAGTTTTCTCCTTGATACTCCATGATCTTTCATAAGCGGCATCCCTCAATGCTTCCAACTCATGAATCTGGAAGAATCTCCTCCTTGCGGCTTCGGTAAGGTCAAGGTTTACGGTTTTTAATGCCCACAACGCCCTATGCTCTAGTTCTACCGGAAGATGGCAAGCTTTGCCATACACGATCATAAAGGGTGTTGTGCCTAACGGTGTCTTATAGGCGGTACAGAATGCCCATAAAGCGTCGTCGAGCTTTTCCGACCAATCCTTTCTACTTTTTCCTACCGTTTTCTCTAAGATTCTCTTCACCCCTCGGTTAGCATTCTCTACTTGGCCACTAGTTTGCGGATGGTACGCGGTAGAAAGACGATGAGTGACACCGTAGCGTGCAAGTGCCTTTTCCATGGCGGAATTGCAAAAATGCGTGCCACGGTCACTTATGATAGCTTTAGGGACTCCGAAACGCGTAAACAACTTCTTAAGGAATCTCACCACCACTCGGGCATCATTTGTGGGCAGAGCTTGAGCTTCGACCCACTTCGAAACGTAGTCAATGGCCACGAGGATGTACCTATTCCCACTAGAGGATGGGAAAGGTCCCATGAAGTCAATGCCCCATACGTCAAAGATTTCCAAGACTTGGATGGGATTTTGAGGCATTTCATCCTTGGATGAGATGTTGCCGGTACGTTGGCAACGGTCACAAGTCCTAACAAACTCTACGGCATCCTTAACTACCGTTGGCCAATAAAACCCACTATCAAAAACCTTTTGTGCCGTCACATTCGCTCCGTGATGGCCCCCCGTTAAACCCTCGTGCACATGTCTAAGGATGTCTAAACCATCCTCCTTTGAAACGCATCTCCTAAGCACTCTATCTCCACCTATCCTAAAGAGGTAAGGGTCGTCCCAAATATACTTCCTAGCCTCCCTAAGAAGCTTTTTCTTTTGTTGGTAGGACATACCCCTCACAAGATCTCCGGTTGCCAAATAGTTTGCCAAATCCGAAAACCATGGCAAACCCTCTACCTCGGCACTAACCAAATCTATGGTTTCGTGGGGAAAGGTATCTCCTATGGAATCCTCACGAACCTCCTCTCTCTTTGGATCCTCTAATCGTGACAAGTGGTCGGCGGCCACGTTTTCCGCTCCCTTTTTATCCTTAATTTCTATATCGAACTCGGAGAGCAAAAGAATCCATCTAATAAGACGCGGCTTTGCGTCTTTCTTTTGAAACAGAAATCGCAAAGCGGAATGGTCGGTGAACACGGTGGTTTTAGAAAGCACGAGATATGAGCGAAACTTGTCAAACGCAAACACTACGGCTAAGAGTTCCTTTTCCGTCGTGGTATAGTTCTCTTGAGCATCGTTTAGAGTTTTGCTCGCGTAGTAGATCGGATGAAAGTGTTTATCGACTCTTTGACCTAGGACCGCACCTACGGCATAATCGCTTGCGTCACACATGAGCTCGAAAGGTAAGCTCCAATTGGGCGAAACAAGTATCGGGGCACTAACAAGTTTTTCTTTCAAGAAGTCGAACGCCTTGATGCACTCCTCGTCGAAGACAAAAGGTACATCCTTCTCTAAAAGCCTAGTCATCGGGCGTGTGATTTTGGAAAAATCCTTTATAAAACGCCTATAAAAGCCCGCATGACCCAAAAAGCTCCTAACGGACTTAACACTAGTAGGTGGAGGCAATCTACTTATGGTATCTATCTTGGCCCTATCCACCTCTATGCCTTCTCTCGACACCTTGTGTCCTAACACTATCCCCTCCGTCACCATAAAGTGACACTTCTCCCAATTCAACATAAGATTTGTCTCTATGCACCTCTTAAGCATCCTATCAAGATTAGAAAGACATTGGTCGAAAGTGGTGCCATAAACCGAGAAGTCATCCATGAAAACCTCCATGGAAGTCTCAAGCATGTCTTGGAATATGGCTACCATGCACCTTTGGAAAGTTGCCGGAGCGTTGCATAACCCGAAAGGCATGCAGCGATACGCATAAGTGCCGTAAGGGCATGTGAATGTCGTTTTATCTTGATCCTCCGGGGCGATGGGGATCTGAAAATAACCCGAAAATCCATCGAGAAAACAATAGAATTGTTGACCCGCTAGACGCTCCAACATTTGGTCAATGAATGGTAAGGGGAAGTGGTCTTTCCGGGTGGCGTCGTTTAACTTTCGATAATCTATGCATACACACCAACCGGTAACGGTACGGGAAGGGATTAACTCGTTCTTTTCATTCATGATCACCGTCATCCCACCCTTTTTTGGGACGACTTGGGTCGGGCTAACCCATGGTGAATCGGAAATGGGGTAAATTACCCCGGCATCTAACAACTTAAGAACCTCTTTCTTAACAACCTCTTGCATGTTCGGATTAAGGCGCCTTTGAGGTTGCACCACCGGCTTATAGTCATCTTCCATGAGTATCCGGTGGGTACAATAGGCGGGGCTTATGCCCTTGATATCCGAAAGACGCCATGCAATGGCTTCCCTATTCACTCTCAACACCTCTAATAACCTACCCTTCTCTCCCTCCTCTAACTTAGACGAAATAATGACGGGATTCTCGGAACCCTCACCTAAGAAAGCATACTCTAAGTGGGATGGGAGGACTTTAAGTTCTAAAGGGGCGGGTTTCTCTATAGGAGTACTTTCACTCTCACTCTTAATTTCACTCAATTCTAGCACTTCGGGGGCCCACTCGTCCTCGTCTACCTCTTTACTCTCACTAACAATCTCCTCTACCTTCTCAACTACCTCCTCTATCCTACTCTCGACTAGGCCGGCTCCACTAATGTAGTCAAAGCAATGGTCAACACAAGATAAGAAAGACTCTATGAAATAGACCGAATGACAAGGACTACTAAGATCGTCGGAACCACTAGGGTGTTCCATGGAGCGTGCTATCTCGAAAGTCACCCTCTCCTCGCCGACTTGAAGTGTGATTTTCCCGTCGAAGACATCGATGATGGCCTTGGCGGTACACAAGAATGGGCGTCCTAGAATGATGGGAACCTTTTCGTCGGCTTCCATATCAAGAACGACAAAGTCTACGGGGAAGACGAACTTATCCACTTTGACTAGAAGGTTTTCAATAATGCCTCGTGGATACTTAACGGACCTATCGGCTAGCGACAAAGACATGCGTGTAGGTGACAACTCTCCTAGACCTAACCTCTCATACAAAGAATATGGCATTAGGTTTATACTCGCTCCTAGGTCGGCTAGGGCCCTACACTCGGTATCACTCCCAAACAAGCACGGGATGGTAAAAAGGCCCGGATCCGTCAATTTTTCCGGAACCTTGTTCAACACTACGGCGGAACATCCTCCACTAAGGGGGATGTTAGAAACCTCTCCTAACCTATCCTTGCGTTTTAGAAGGTCTTTTAAGAATTTTGCATATTTGGGCATGGATTGGAGAGCTTCTATGAACGGAAGGTTGATCCTAAGCTGCTTAAAGATCTCTAAAAATTTCCCGTACTCTTTGGAATAGGTTTGATTTTTAAGGCGGGAAGGAAACGGAGCACGGGAAATATCAACATTCGGTGAAGGAACGACTTGAACAGGTTTCTTTCCTACACTCTTCTCACTCGAAGGCGCCCCGGTGTGTGCGGTACTTGCTGGGATTAACCTAGGTTGCACTTTACCGGGCGCCTCCATTTCAATCTCTTCATCTACGGGTTCTTCCTCTTCTATCTCAACACTCTCGGGTCTCACTATCTCTCCTAAGGTCCTACCACTACGGGTCGAAATTGCCTTCAAAGAGCCAGATGGGTTGGGCCTTGTATTGCCCGAAAATTGACCAGGAGGTCGTTCTTGCAACTGGCGTGCAATATCCCCAACTTGCCTTTGAAGGTCTAAGAAGCTTGAATGATTATTCTTTAGGAGCGTAGCGTGGTCCTCTAAGGTACGTTGGGTAGCCTGATCCTTAACCAATAATTGGGAAAGAAGGTCCTCTATCCTAGACAAACTACCACCTGACCCCTCACTCTTAGGTTGAACCTCTTGGTTTTACCCCTCACCTCTAAACTGCCCCCCTGAACCTGAACTAGCAAATTGACCTGTTTGACCCGACCCCCCACTAGAATAAAAACCTGGCCCCCTACTTTGGTATTGACCTGACGGAAAACCAGGGGGGTTACCTGAGGAGCGATAATTGTTAGCACGCCAATTAGAGTTACTAATGTTGAACGGGTTAGTTGGACCCCTATTTTGACCTGCTAAATACTCGACCTGCTCTAGGGTGATGGTTGGGAATCTATGGTGTCATGTCCCCCTCTACAAACCTCGCATCTATCTACCTTCTTCTTAATTTCTAGCAACTCTTTGGTGATATAGTCAAGCTGAGATATTACCTTTGAGTCTGAAACGACTTGATTCACTCCTCGAGAAGATGATGAGGTAATCACAGGATTGGAATTCCTGCCGGTAGCACTATGATCTATATCAGCATGAGCGAAGCTCTCAAAGAGGTCGTTGCAGTCAGCCACAGTTTTCTTTCCCATTAGGTGGCCTCCTGCGGATGTGTCGAATCGGGCCTTGCACTCAGGGGTAAGACCATTATAAAATTTTTCTACTAAGGCCCAATCCGACAGTCCATGTTGGGAACAACGCGAGAGCAATGTTTGAAACCTCTCCCATGCTAAGTGATAAGGTTCGTCAGGCTCCATTCTGAAGGAATGGATCTGATCTCGAAGGCGGGAGGCCTTCGCAGGTGGGAAATACTTAGCAAGGAAGGCATCTCTAAGTCCAGCCCAAGTGGTGTAAGTACCTGCCGGCTGCGAATCAAGCCAGGTGGCTGCGCGGCCAGCTAGCGAAAAGGGGAAGACTTGGAGATAGCGGGCATCAAGATTCACACCTTGGATGCCGAAGGTGCTACACAGACGGGTGAGACGGTTGATATGTGCTGGCGCGTCTTCATCATCACGACCGTGAAACTGACAAGAGTTGTTAATGGCAGTCATGATGTATGAAGGAATTTGCCAAGACTTATCATTGGTGATTTCAGGGAGGGTGATGGGTGAGTTTGCGGTAAAACCCGCGGTGGAACGCTGGTGGACAGTTTGGTTTTCGGCCATTTGGTGAACTGGTGGTGGTCTAGGGTGACGGGAGGGTGGTGGGGAATTATGGGGTGATGACTTCGGGGTGAAGTCGTAGTTCGGTGGTTTAGATGGAAGTGTAGAGTCAGAGAGGGCTAAAGATGAAGTTAGGGGTTTTCGAACCTGAGGGATTGGTGTGGAGAAGGAAGACTTGTCAATTGGTGGCTTCACTGGTCCCTGCGAACGTGTGTGGGGCATGAACTGCAAAACCAAGAATAAAACAAGTAAGTCAACTCCAACAAAAGACTCAAAGAAATACGAAAAAGACACTAAAATTACCTGGACTCCTACGACTCACAAACACACAAAAAACACGTAACGATATCAGTTGAAATCCAAACAAAGCAGTTAACGCAATTGCCAAGAGTCCCCGGCAACGGCGCCAAAAACTTGATGTGGAAAAAGTAGTTCAACTAATTAAACTAAAATTACCCTAAATTAAGACTCAAGTAATAAAAATCTAGACTCTTTAACTTGACTAAACTACTCACCGGCAAGTGTACCGGTCGACTCTAGCACAGAAAAGTAAGTCCGGATGTCGAACCCACAAGGACTCTAATGAATTACGTTAACGACTAAACTTAGACTAGACACTGACACGACTAAACAAATATTGTGTTTGGGGAGGGGGGTTTTACTAAAATCCTAAAATTGCACTTAAAATGAAATTAAACTAAAGTACGAACGAAGACTAGGGTTTTAGATCAGATGAGATTAAGGACTACCTAGACTTGAATCCAGTTTAACTACGAATGGACTTCTAACGGTTTTATTGTTGTATGGAGCCGGGATCGTTGAATACTAAACCTTAAGGTATTTCAATGCTAAGACTTCCCGACCCTTCTCAGGAAGAAACCTAGGAAACCCTACAAGGCTGTTATAATTACCGACTGTTAGATTTCCTCTCAGTCCTCTAACGACTCTAAAAGTGCCCTAATACGACTATCTACCTCTCAGCGCGACAATCTAAGGCAATTCTAGGTTCTGACTTGGTTTACTAGACACAACTGCAATTAGGGAACTAATGTCGACTTCTCTCAAAATCCAAATTAGCTATATACTGCACCGCGACCTAATAACTAACCCGAGCCTCTCAGCGACAAGTTAAGCAGAATATTTACTTCTAATTGTATTTTAATTACTGTTTCTAAGGCTATCGGCCGATTTACCCAAAGATTACCCGAAACCGCAAGGATGCAAATAATCAACACAGATCTATTATGTGATAAAGACCGTCACTAAAATCTATGTGAAACAGCAAACAATCCACAATCAAAAGTAAATACGCACACGCACCAAATCAGAAAATCTAGAACACTTTACTTTCAAAGTCAATCCATAATCAATTCAATAAAAACCGTTAAAAGATCCAACCATAAATTAAACCTTCATCAAATCTAGGTAGTATCTAAGTTTAGCCAAGAAACATGTTGTTCAAATCAAACAAAACAAGTTCAAAACAAGAATTCATCATAAAGTATTGAAAACGCGAAAATAAGGAACACCGGGAGATAAAACCCGAAAGATCTTCACTCTCACGATCCAAGCTTCAACCGGATGATTCCCGTTCGGCAAAATACTCCAGAATGCTCAAAATCACCTCCGAAATTCGTCCTAGGGTTTCTTGATTCGTATCTAGGGTTTTCAGTTAAGTTTTTTGGTAAATTGAAGTCCAACCCTAAAATCAGAAGTCAAAATCGGTCAAATAGGGACCCTCGCGTGACGCGAGGGTGGCATGGCGTCACGCGGCGCCTCCAAACTCAATTTCTTGATTTTTTTATTATTTTCCGAATTCCAGCTTCTCCGACGCGCGTACGAATCCCGTTTTTCTTCCGAACTGCTCGTTTTTACTCGTTTTCCAACACTTTAAGCTACGGGACCTGAAATCAAAGCTTAACGTCAGCAGTATCATAGTTCTAACCTAAAACAGACTCAAAATGACTGAAAACTGACCAAAATATACACTATAAACATATGTACTTTTCAGTACATCAGCTATATGGTTGAGGGCGAGCCCAATACATATCGCGAAGCGGTTTCCTCTTCAGAAGGACCTCAATGGAAAGAAGCAATAAGAAATGAAATAGATTCTATATTGCAAAATCATACTTGGGAGTTAGTAGATCTTCCACCTGGTTGCAAACCACTTGGATATCGTTGGATATTCAAAAGGAAGATGAAAACTGATGGAAGTATTGATAAGTACAAGGCTAGGTTGGTAATTAAAAGATTTAGACAAAAGGAAGGTCTAGATTACTTTGATACCTACTCGCCTGTGACGCGCATAACCTCGATTAGATTGGTTCTTGCTATAGCGGCTTTACGAAATTTGGAAGTTCACCAAATGGACGTTAAAACCGCATTTCTAAATGGCGATTTAGAAGAAGAGATTTACATGGAGCAACCTGAAGGTTTCTCCGCCCCAGGTCAAGAGGGTAAAGTATGTAAACTCGTCAAGTCTTTGTATGGCTTGAAGCAAGCACCAAAACAATGGCACCAAAAGTTTGATCATGTCATGATTGACAATGGTTTCAAAATAAATGAGTGCGACAAATGTGTTTATTTCAAAGACACAAATGAAGGTTATGTGATCTTATGCCTTTACGTAGACGATATCCTTATCATTGGGAGTAATGATAAAATTAGCAAAGCTACTAAAAGCATGGTGAAAGCGAGATTTGACATGAAAGACATGGGTTTAGCTGATGTAATTCTTGGAGTAAAGATCATAAGAACCCAAGATGGTCTTGTGTTAACTCAATCTCACTATGTGGATAAAATTCTTGAAAAATTCAACTCGGGAGACACGAGTGTAGCTCGAACTCCAGTTGATACCTCCCAACATCTCAAGAAAAATAAAGGAGATGGAGTTGCTCAGTTAGAGTATTCAAGAATTATTGGCAGTCTCATGTATCTAATGACATATACTAGACCCGACTTGGCTTACGCGGTGAGTAGACTAAGTAGATACACCAGCAATCCATGCGCGGATCACTGGAAGGCTATCACGAGGGTGCTTAGATACGTAAGATACACAATAGATTATGGACTGCATTATACCCGACAACTAGCAGTGATCGAAGGATACACTGATGCAAATTGGATATCGGATAATAAAGATTCCAAATCAACAAGTGGTTACGTGTTTACACTTGGAGGAGCTGCTATTGCTTGGAAGTCTTCTAAGCAAACGGTCATAGCAAGATCCACAATGGAATCTGAATTTATCGCATTGGATAAGTCAGGCGAGGAGGCGGAATGGCTACGTCAATTCGTGGAATATATTCCAAGATGGCCAAAGCCTTTGCCAGCCATATGTGTACATTGTGATAGCCAATCAGCGATTGGTAGAGCTCAAAGCTTAATGTACAATGGCAGATCAAGGCATATGTGACGTAGGCATAACACGATACGACAACTACTCTCAACGGGTGTTATCACAATTGATTATGTGAGATCAGCTGATAACATTGCGGACCCGTTTACAAAAGGCTTAAGCAGAGAGTTAGTAGAAACGTCGTCAAGAGGAATGGGACTAAAGCCCGTGGTAAATGGGAATATGAGGGAAACCTAACTTAGTTGACTGGAGATCCCAAGATCTAAGTTCAATAGGACAACTTAATCATATTACCAAAACGGAGTCACTGTGGGGGAGTACCCCAAAACTAAAAGGGAGTTAAATATACTTCCTAGTCCATTCCAATTAGTGACATTGAAGTGAGGATAAGAATATTAAGGTTAATGATTTCGGGAAATCAAATAACCATGATGCTTTTAATGATTCATGGGAATCACCTATGTTAGAGAGAAGTGGGGTCGCTTCAAATGGATTTGTGGGGTGCGCAAATCCTAGAGCTCTCGCAGAACCAGGCTAGTGTTCCAGGACCATAATAGGACACGACAATGAGGAGTTGGCCAAACCAGGGAGAGTATTGTGTGAAGTGTATTGTCGTTTACACAAATGGGGGTATGTTCAAGGACATCGCGTCTACACACCGCTAGTAAGCTAAGTGCGCTTCACAAAAGAAGGTTCAAAGGCTTCAACCTACCTATCTTGCAATATTCAACTGTCGAAGTTTATCGTTGAAAAGTGTAAGGAAAAGATCCATTTCCATACATGTGGGGGATTGTTGGAAATTTGATGAATATAGCATTTTTCATGTGGGGGATTGTTGGAAAGATAGGTGAAAATAACATTTTTCACAAATATAGGAAAATGATTTTTTTTCTATTTTGGACTAGAAATAAATATACTAAAATGAGCGGGTTTTATGTATTTATTTGTGGGTTTGTGTTCTATGTTGGAAGAGCTTCGCAACGAACTAAACCACATCCAAAACCGAGCTAAGATGAATGAGATATCAATGCTCAAAGTTGGGTGTTTGAAATATTGAATGCTGAAACAAAAGGGAAAGTAGCACCTTGTCCCACATCGGAGGAGAGATGGAACTTAAATGGGTATTTAAGGTGGAACTCTCCATCCTTATTGTTTCATGGAAGCACACACTAGTGTCCTCGCGAAGGGTGCGGAGCACCCTAACTCGCACTCGCACACGCGCGCGCGCGCGCGCGTGGCGTGGGCGATGAGGCGCAATGTGGCGCTTTGATGGCGCACTTTGCAGACCTGAGCGCGCACACGCGCACGCAGAATCTTCCAGCATTGAATGACAGTGCAGTTTCAGTCCACCTTTGTAACTGACGAGTAAATAAGCTTTGACTGAGAATTAAATGACGTATTAAATTGCATTGAAGACGTTTAATGCAATTTAAACCTCTCATTTAATTCGTTTTTGGTTGTTTCAAACCGGGAGCTGTATAAATACAGCTCCATACCTTGCTGTAGTACATACAACGAAACACCAGCAACACAACAACAAATACCACTTTCTCTCATCAGCTTCCTGATCTTTCTCTAGCAGTTTTCAAGGTAACCTTCGGGTTGTAGGCGAACTCTGGCAGTACTACTGCTTCGGCTGTTGTACCCTGGGAAACAAAACGAGTACTCTTGGGTGACTCGGAATTTGTTTTAAGGGAAGCGTGTACACGTGCCTCAGTCATTGTTTTCTTCTTCTACACCATTTCTTGTATTTTATTTCATTTCAGTTGTATATGTACTAGTTGGATAGGCTTTCTTATTTCTGTATTGTAATTATTTAATAAAATTTGTTTTATTTTATTTAAATTACGCGAACGGTTCCTACATGATTTGTTGGAAAATTAGAATAGTGTGAATGGAAATTAATTTAGTGATAAGTAGTGGGACTCTTCATGGTGACAAACTCTTGAGTAGAGTTTTTATGTCACTTGATTAGCTTTTATTAGAGTTTTTATTTCTCTAATTAAATACCTAATTAAGTGAAACTTTACTAGAGTTTTATGTCTCTAATAAATCACCATTTAAGAGAAACTTTTCATAACCCACATCTCTTGTAAAAATAGTAGGCTATGTGCCTCATTTTGAGATAGAGAAAAATGCTAGAAAAATACAAGAGAAGGGATACAAGAAATATACATGAATATATGGAGAGTTCTTGGAAAGAAGAAACACTTGGAGACCCATGTGATGGGTACTTAGAGAAATATGTTTTCTCTATACGATTTCATCACCTTCGTATCATAATTTTCCACAAGTTCTAACACTACAATAATTACCGGATGTAACCTTGGGCCCGTGAGCCATCTCCGGCAGTACAGACTGCTTCGGCTGTTGTACCCTGGGAGACAGACGCGTCATCTTTAGTAGAGGCGCGAAATCTGTTTTAAGGGAAGCGTGTTTGAACACGTGCCTCAACCAAATTCGTCAACATTTGTTTTTTCTTTTTGTAGGAAATTATTGTACATGAAGACATGGTTCAAGACCTCGTTGAATCCTACACGACGGAGTGAAAACACAACGAACCATACAAATAGACGCGGTTAAAGATCAAGTTGAAGACTTTATCTTTTGAAGATATTGGTTTGAATCGATTGTTTTATTAAATATGTTGTAGTTCATATTTATTTTCGTTTGAATTTGTACACGGTTCATGTGCTACAATTTCCCAAATGTTTAAAGAGAGTATCTTCAATTTTTATTAGATTTATTAACAAAAATGTGACCCATTTCCTACAAACTTAAAACAGATTTCGTGAGATTGTTGGTACAATCTTAAAAACCTTATTGATAAGGATTTTGGGTTTACGAAAGGATTTATAATAGAATAAAAAAAAATATTTTTAGAGGCTATGATCTTATAAATATTTTCTTTTGGGAAATATGTATGTGGTACAACTTGTTGTGTTTGGATTTCTTGAGATTGAGATACAATCTTAAATCCTATACCGTGGTACAAAACGAATAGTTTTGGTTCAACCGTTTGGTTTTTGAAACGATTTTGGGAATCGTTAATTTTTCTAACTTTTGTGTTAGATCGGGTTTATTAGTTTAAACCATACGTTTTTTGTAAACGTTAAATTTTCTAACATGTGTGTTAGACCGGAATTATTGGTATAAACCATACGTTTTTTGTAAACGTTAAATTCTCTTAAGTAGAGTCTTTTGTGTCTTTAAATAAGAGTTTTATGTTACTTGATTAGAGTTCTATGTCTCTAATTAAGTCTCTATTTAAAGTAGACTCTTCATCCACCCATGGATTGATATGAACAAATAAGTCTTGTAATGATTTTTGTAATCATTTGTCTTCTAACATGTGTGTTAGAAACGTTCATGAAACGCGTTAGTTTGGAAGCAATTTTTTAATTGTTCAGTTTCTAACGTGTGTATTAGAAATGACTTATTTATTTGAACCATATATGTGTTTTTAGCAAGTCGAATTAACATTTTGTGAAATGTTAATATTTCTAACGTGCGCGTTAGAATTTCTTTCATTTTAACATGATTGTTAAAAATGGTTAAAATACAAATGCTTTGAAATGTTTTATGTTGACATTTTATATAAGCAATTTGTTGTAGCATTGTTTTTAATGCTTTGTATGATTTAGAAATAAAATGTCATACATTGAAGTTGATGTTTGATTGACTTCAAGAAATTAAATCACCATAAAGTGATGGTGTGGTATTTATATGAATTTAATGAAATTAAAATCATTTACTATGGAAAATAAATTCTTAAGGAGAGTTTCATGTCAATTTATTAGTTTTTATTAGAGTTTATTTCTTTAATAAAATCTTTAATAAAGTGAGACTTTTAGTGGAGTTTTTATGTCAATTTATTAGTTTTTATTAGAGTTTATGTCTAATAAAATCTCTAATATGGTGAAACTCTTGAATAGAGTTTTAATTATGACATTTGATGAGTTTTATTAGAGTTTAAATTTATAATTATTGAGACTCTTAACTCTTCATATGGTGAAACTCTTGAGTAGAGTTTTAATAATGACATTTGATGAGTTTTATTAGAGTTTAAGTCTATAATTATTGAGACTCTTAACTCTTCATATGGTGAAACTCTTTAGTAGAGTTTTAATGATGACATTTGATGAGTTTTAATGATGACATTTAATTATCTAATTTGGTCATGTTTTGTATATATAAAATGACTTAAATTTTCTAACATGTGTGTTAGAAAATGTGTATCATGAACAGAAATTGTTCATAATGAACAGAAATGTTTTATGTAAACATTTAATTGCCTATGTGAGCATTAAAGATGATGAGAAATGGTTTATTTTATAGACTATATCTTTGAAAAACGTTTTATGTAAACGTTCGAGTCTATAATGTGCTTGTTATAACGTTTTTTTTTTCTAACATGCGTGTTAGAAAATGTTATTTGGTGAAAAACAACTTGGTGTTGTTATGAACAAATTTAATTGTTCAAGATTACTACTTAAATGTAGTATTTGTAACAACTTGGTGTTGTCTTGAGCATAATTGTCCAAGTTTAAAGTTTAAACACGAAATGGGGAACTTGTACTTACAAGTGCATGGAGTTTTATTGAGGGAGTACCTCAAGACATGCCATGGGACGATATTGTTGAGAAGATTTCGGTCAGATTATAAAGTGTTGAAGATAAAAGCACTTTGCTATTTGATGTCTACATATTGTCTATGCTTTCGTTTAAATTTCAAAAGTGATTGGCACTTATGATTTAGTTTCCAATGTATTTTATTGTTTTGTGTTCAATATCTTCGGA
This sequence comes from Helianthus annuus, assembly GCF_002127325.2. NCBI lineage: Eukaryota > Viridiplantae > Streptophyta > Magnoliopsida > Asterales > Asteraceae > Helianthus > Helianthus annuus. The sequence goes on from NC_035438.2 coordinate 45,553,329, forward strand.
TAACACATGCAATTTTTTACAAAGAAATAAATCACTAATGGTTGTAACGTATAAATTATTTTTGTGGAAAATAATTATAACGTCGGTTATACATTGTTTAAAAGAATATGGTTTTAAACGGATAGTACATGAAAATACTTGGACATAAACAACTTGAGAGTTGTTACATTGACTAAAAGTCAAAGATGAAACATCAAATGTATAACCAAATCATAAATGAGTAATGAAATAACGTAGTGAGTGTATTGAGATGAAATACACTAACAACATTCATGTCGCATACTTCATTAGAAGTCATTGAAAAAATTCACAAGTGTGAATTCTAACATATGAAAGTAAAAGTACTATATGTTATTGTATACCTTTAATAAATCTTGTGAGATTTATAAGTAGATGCGTCTACCACTTGATTATTGTTAGATCTATATGGAGATTTTATATTCATTTGGGAGAGCATCCTAAATATACATATCTCCTAATGAATAATAATAGATGTGTGCAAATCACTTATGGCAAAATTATGAATGCCATGTTGTTGAGTGTCGATCTAGTTGACTCTATCTCACACATAATAGTGATTGTAGACAAGAAACATTCATCTTGTTGGTAATGAATGTGTTCACCAAGTGACTTGGATTAAGACTTATGTTAAGGTACTTATGAGTCAATGGTAGATTGTTGGAGATCAAAGGTAATCAAGTAATGTTCCTTAAATGAATGATGAAATTTAGTTTTGTGCTATATACAATAATTTGTGAGACCTTCCTAAATATTGATGTTTTAGGATTATGAGTAAGTCTCATTATTTTGTCTTAACAAGGGATGAATGTTGCAAAGTGATATTATGATATCCTTAGGGCTGTGAAGAATCAGAATGATGCATCTTCTGTTCACATGCTAAAGTATTGTAGTCTAAAGCATGCTAGACTAGTACTTGGTTAATTATGGGTCTTGACGGAGACTAATTAACTCTAAACATTCAAATGTGTATGAACACAAAAAGAATTTGTGTATGGACAAAGTTGAGAGAGAATTTTCATTCATTATAAGGAAATGACATGTAACTTTTAAAAGTTTGTTCGAAAAGCTAATGAGGAGAACTCATTGTCTAAGCTTATTCTAGATGTTGAATTAGAATTATTCTAAGTTGGTGACAAACTTATGACAATGGCATGTGTTGCTTTGGTCAGCTCGGAAGCTTGTGTAAGCTAATGCAATATGAGTTGAATTCACTGATACAATAAGATTGGTCTTGTTCAATCATATGTGCATAAATGTCGCCATAAGTGGTGTTATGGAAATGTTGATCAAATGGCAAGAAATGTGGGGGAGGAACCATTTAAGAAACAACCCTATAAGGGTATGTAGAAATGGTTCTCATTTAACACATCTAAATGTTATCCAATAACACTTAAATGTGGGGGGTGTCTTGCAGTTGTTTTTAGCAATAAGGATTTTGTAATCCAATCTAACATTGCAAATAGACGACTAAGTGGAGGACACAAAGGTCGTAGTGCATAATGGAGATGTGTTTGCCTTAAATGATACACGTATCTTACGAAGACATATGTTATAACCAGATTCAGATGGCCACTGAGGTTATAGTCTTAGAAGTTGACAATAGGCAAAATTAACTTATGAGTTAAGAACACATCATGACAACTGATCTCAAATACGCAAAGTTATTTGCTAATGTTATGGATCCAACAACCTGAGGGTTTATTAGAGATCAAGTTGTGGAATGGGACTAAAGCCCTTGAAAAATGAAGTTCATATGATGGAAACCTAACTCAGTAGACTGGAGATCCCAAGAATTGAGTTCAATAGGAAAACCTAATTGTATGAATAAGCGAGGTCACTGTGGGGGAATAACCCTATGCATTTAATAAGGTAGTTTATTATAAAGATTAATAAACTTCCTAGTCCATTCCTAAAAGTGACAAGTGTGAGGCTAAGCATAATATGTGGAAAATGATTTGCATAGATCACGGTAACCACAATGCTTTTAATGATCTAAGGAGAATCACCTATGTTAGAGAGAAGTGGGGTCGCTTCGAATGGAATTGAGGGCACAATTCCTAGAGCTTTCGCAGAACCAGGAAAGTGTTCCACGACCATTATTGGACACGACTATGAGGAGATGACCCGACTAGGGAGAGTCTTGTGTGAAGTGTATTGTTGTCTACACAAACGGCAGACGAGTTCAAAGACATCGAGATCTACTCAGAGCTAGTGGGCTAAGTGCATTTCATGAGCGAAGGTTCAAAGGGTAACACCTACCTATCGTATGCAAAACTCAACTGTCGAGGTTCCATTGGATTTTTGTGTGTTATGATCAATCTCCATTCATGTGGGGGATTGTTGGAAAATTAGAATAGTGTGAATGGAAATTAATTTAGTGATAAGTAGTGGGACTCTTCATGGTGACAAACTCTTGAGTAGAGTTTTTATGTCACTTGATTAGCTTTTATTAGAGTTTTTATTTCTCTAATTAAATACCTAATTAAGTGAAACTTTACTAGAGTTTTATGTCTCTAATAAATCACCATTTAAGAGAAACTTTTCATAACCCACATCTCTTGTAAAAATAGTAGGCTATGTGCCTCATTTTGAGATAGAGAAAAATGCTAGAAAAATACAAGAGAAGGGATACAAGAAATCTATTATATATAATAAATGTGAAAAATTCTGCTGAGGTGTCAAGCTATGAGCCCCTCTAGGTTGAGCATTTTGGCGGGATAACTTCCGGGTATTTTTATTCACTATATGGGTGCACACGGGATCCACATTATGACCCGCTATTTAAATGTCTGAAACCCTAATTCTCTATCTCTTCCACCGCTCCGCATCTTTTTGACCTAAACCTTAAGCCGCTTTCATTCTTCTCCTTCACGATTTCTCTTCTCTCCAAACCTTAAACGATCCTTTCCTTCATCCAGTTCTTCGCTTAATCGATGCATCAACCGACATAAACCCTAAGTTAAGGGTTCTGATGATTGGAACAAAATGTTAAGAGCTTTGTTTGAAAGGTATGTTATTTGATTAGATTTGCATTTTCGTTACATAATTAGGTTAAATTTATTCGTTAACATGTTGATTATGATTCTGATTGAATCTCATCTGTTTTTAGGGTTTTTTTTTTATTTGAGGGTTGCGTTTTTGGTTTTGAGTCTGCTTGGATTTGGTGCATACTCAAAAAAGGTCCGATTTGAATCTGTTTTTTTTTTTTTTTTGCATATGATACTTATATATTTTTCATGATGACAGGTATTTAAAGAAATTCGTACACAAACTCCATGACTTTCAATGCCAATGCTGTCACTACCTGCACCCGTGTCTGTTTTAGATGTATTTCTCCTTAATAATCACAAGAAGATGAATGCTTATAAAAGTCCGATGGCACTCATTGCCGTTCTGATGTTCCTTCTATTGCTAATGGATGTTCTGTAAGCATGATATATTCTTTGTTTAATTATACCAATGAATATATAATCACCTTACACTTTTGGTTCTGTAATGTTTAGGTTGTAAGCTCGAGGAGATGGTCATTTTTGTAATGTTTATACTATACAACTAATGCTCGGGTTATATCAATCTGTAACACAATTTTGACAAATTAGGTTAATGGTTTTTGGAAAACTAAAACTCAAAACATGGCCGATTTGTGCAAAGAATTGGGTTGTATTTTACTTGCTACGACTCAAATGGATGATTTAATTTTGTATTATCTTAGGATGAAGCTCACTAAGTAATATTTTACTTTGCAGGTTATGTGTTATAATTCAAGCTTGGAGTGTGAAAGGAGTGCCAAATCGATGGCATGAGTGCTGCGGAGGGGGTTGGCCAGGTACAAGATTTTTTTTTTAATTATTAAATGCCTCTTTACTCAATAATGTAAACGCCTTTCTTCACACAATATGTTTTCGAATTTACTACTTCTGTTATAATAAATATTTACGGATTTTAGAACTATTGATTTTATTATTAAACCCGTGTAGCACATGAGTCACTTTGTCATCTACTTTCATATAGGACTTTGTTAATTATGTTGATTCTGATCCCAACAATTATCAATAGTCTGTGCTAAATTATATATCCAGTTAAAATCACATTTATTCTATCCCTAGAAGATTTGGGCAAACATTCACAAATCTACGACTTTATTGATATTTTTACATCATTTTTTATGCAGCATTGTTTTCTATTCTGACCAGGAAACACTCCTGAATCAGGTATCAAGCAAAGAACTTTACTGATTCAGATCATTGGGTGTTTGATTTTTCTATAGTAAATCATCATCTCAACCTAAAATCTCAGTTGAAGTTCTGTGAGGTAAGTGAATTTAACCTACAAATGCTTCTGTTGCTTGGTATCTAAGAAAATTGAGTGCGATGTTGGTGTTGTGTTCATGTTAGTTGAGTTTGGAGACTGAAATGAAGAACTTTGGGCTCAACAGTAGGAAGTTTTCACCAACACTGGTGTTTCACATCTTCCTTCTTGGTAAGAAGTTATGTCTAAGCTTCATTTTTCACACAACATGCTTTGATTTTTAATAAATAGGCCTTGAAGGTATAGTCTTTGTTTGTTTTTTTTTCTTCAGCATCATTATCATCACTATTTGTAAGCTACTTTATTCTATTAAAACTAGGGGTTGATTACTTTAAAAGAGCAAGTAAAGTTCATGGTCTTAAAACAGGATATTATTTTCAAAATTTAAGCTATTTAAACTCACAGATTTAGTTGAGAAAGTTTATATGGTCAAATTGTTTAACTTGAAATGGTTTTAAAAGATATGCAGAGCTGAAAAAGGGTGTTTTAAATGTCCTGTTCATCAACCCATACGACCAAATAGGCTGGATATAAATTTAAGATTTATTCATTAGAATTTTTTTTTTATTACAACGGATGCTTAACGTGATTAGCATATTTCCAAAAAAAAAAAATATTTTACATGTGACCCTAGGATTTCGTTTACCTCTGCACGTTACTTTATAACAAGAAGATGGTATTTTTGGCCATGTTTTGCTACTTAGTTGTTGTGTGTGTTTCGTTTTTTTGTTAGCTTTATATTTTTTTCTTGGTAATTTATTTTATTCCTGAAATCCTAAAATATTATATATGATGTCAATTTTGTGAAAGTCGAATGCGACTATCGCATATAGATTTATTGATATCGAATTGGTTTCGTCTAAAAGAAATACATCCACGGAGTGTAAACTAATTATGTTCAGCACAGGTTCACTTTTTCGACTTACTCCAGTTGTGCTTCCTGGTGGTATGACAGCTCGCTAAGTAACTTAAGGTTTATGTATTTTTTTTAATTCTTCAAAAGGTTTTTTTATATATTTAAAAGGGATTATTTGTTAACACATGGTTTCGAACTTTGCATAAATTTTGTCAAAGGTGAATTACAAGAACTATGTAAATCTTATTGGGTAATTTAAAGAACAAAAACCTTTCATTAAAGTTATGGTTTTTGAATATACTCCAAGTGGAACTCTCTTCGAGCACCTACACAGTAAGTTACTTGGGTCAACTTTGACTTTTTCATCACTTTTGTTAGATTAGATAATTAGATTGTATGCATACCTTTTGTTTCAAAATTTTAAACCCAGTCTTAAGATCGGTGTTGCAAGTGTTCAACACCGACGACTAACCTATTCGTTAAACATCGCGAAACATAGCATCTGTGAATTGTGATTATAATAGTCATAAACACCATGACAGGCAAGTACTATGTGTAGGAAACAACTGATTGTGTGTTCAATGCAGTTGGCCTTTTGGTCTTTTCGCTTATGGCTATCATGCTTGATGTTCTTATAACACACAAAATAGGCCATCACCGGGTAACACACTACAAATTGTATGATTCATAGAATGTAGCATCTTATAATAGTTGTTACCGACTTAAAACTGTTGCTAGGATTTTTTTTATCAGTTTGTAGGTCAGATTACATATGGTTGTTTGTAAAATGGGTCAACTTTCCTCACTGCATCGCGTGGGCCAGAGGTGAAATGGATGCAAGCAGGTTAGTAACCAAACTACTCATTTCGGTTGAGGTGCAGAAAATGGCCATTGGGGTTAACGGGTCAGGTTGGGTTTGAAACTGAAGATCCTTAAATATAGGTTTCTTAAAGCATAATCCTTTTAAATACAATTTTTAGTGGCCAATGGGGTTAACGGGTCAGGTTGGGTTTGAAACTGAAGATCCTTAAATATAGGTTTCTTAAAGCATAATCCTTTTAAATTCAATTTCTAAGAGGTGAAATGGTGCAAGTAGGTCAGTAACTTATAACTCAAAAAAGGTCAGTAAGTTATAATCAATAACTCATAACTGATTATTTTACTTGATTTTGGTTGTAGAGATCTTCAACCACATACTATTTGGCATTAAAACCAAAGGTGAAAGAAACTAGAGGTGAGTATTTGGAGGCGGTGTGGTGTAATGTTTAATATTGTGTTTATATTTTGTGTGAATATTGTGAATGAGTATGTGAGTGCTATTTTTGCATGATTTTGATCGAAGTGGATGATGTGGTGTAATATGTTTGCATCCAGTTACATGCAATGATGTATTTGAGCATATATTAAAAATAAAAAGATTTTAAAGTTTAGACTGTATATAATTTGCTGCATACGGTTGTCGCCTATCATGATGCATTTCAGTAAAGTAGTAAATATATGCATAGCCAAGACATTTAATATGTTATACGTGAGATTGATTACGTGGTTAGAGAAATTATGGAGGCCTATGAAATTGTTTTCTATAGTTCACTGTGTCTTTTTCCTGAGTGTATAGAGGGGTTTGTGTGATGTGAGGTTTGGGGATGTGGATGGTCAGCTAGCAAAGTTATAAACACAAGTCATAAGTAACGGAACGTTTATTTTATTTCAAGGTTCATGTTTAAACGTATTTTTTTTCAAAAAATAAAAAACATATCATTTCTCAACATACGTATTCATAAAAAGATTTAAGGGTGTGTTAATGACTATTAAACCTGTATATTATTGTTGCTTTTGATTGTAATTTAAATTTTCCAACCCGGGTATCTACCCGGGGAATAACCTAGTATACATGAATATATGGAGAGTTCTTGGAAAGAAGAAACACTTGGAGACCCATGTGATGGGTACTTAGAGAAATATATTTTCTCTATACGATTTCATCACCTTCGAATCATAATTTTCCACAAGTTCTAACACTACAATAATTACCGGATGTAACCTTGGGCCCGTGAGCCATCTCCGGCAGTACAGACTGCTTCGGCTGTTGTACCCTGGGAGACAGACGCGTCATCTTTAGTAGAGGCGTGAAATCTGTTTTAAGGGAAGCGTGTTTGAACACGTGCCTCAACCAAATTCGTCAACATTTGTTTTTTCTTTTTGTAGGAAATTATTGTACATGAAGACATGGTTCAAGACCTCGTTGAATCCTACACAACGGAGTGAAAACATAACGAACCATACAAATAGATGCGGTTAAAGATCAAGTTGAAGACTTTATCTTTTGAAGATATTGGTTTGAATCGATTGTTTTATTAAATATGTTGTAGTTCATATTTATTTTCGTTTGAATTTGTACACGGTTCATGTGCTACAATTTCCCAAATGTTTAAAGAGAGTATCTTCAATTTTTATTAGTTTTATTAACAAAAATGTGACCCATTTCCTACATGATTTTCACTCAGGAATTTTTATACAGATTATTTTTTATATTAGTGTTGTATAACTTATACCAAATTCTTCTCATTCAGACATCCTTTGTAAATCGATCTGTATCCACTTTTTTTTTTTTTTTTTTGTGTTGTATTATTTATTGAGAGGGCAAATTATATCAACATATATGCATCGTAAAGTAACATTCGAATAGCATGTTTATGTATTTAACATAACCAAATTAGTAAATCATGCTAGAAATGCATATACTAACATAATTGATTTGATTTTTTTAAATAAATAGGTTACATATGTTATTTCAAACATGTTCGGATTAAAATTAATCTTTCTAACACGACTAAGGTTTAGCCTTACTCGTACCAGTGATGTTACGTACATACAGATACACATATTAAGAGGTATTTAACATTTTCAACTCTAACAATGAAATAATAAAATAAATAAATAAACCCGTGATGTAGAGTCAATCCGGGTAGATTCAATTCATTCAAATCAATAATAGTTGACTCATGCCTTAACAGTAACATTAATTTTTTTTAAATATTATTAAGTTGGATATTAAAGTTGTTTTCATCTCCCAATAATTTAAGAGGTTGCTTAATCAAATTCTCCCCTTTCTCATGTCAATTATCAGGAATCAATTATTAAATTTTAATTATTTTTATTATGCATGCTATCTAACAAAAATGACACACACATGCAATCTAACACAAATAACACACTTTGTAAGGTTCGAATTTTAACACGTGTTTAATATTACATAAAATTGTTTTGCATCAACCATTTAAACTAGTTAGACAATAATCTTCAATTATTAAGAAAGTGATTAGTAAAATATTGTTTTTAAAATACAATTAAAAATAATATCAAACTTTAGATTAATAATGTTTATTAAGTTTGTGATCACAAAAGCAAGTTTGTTTGGTTTCCGTGTCTCTTTTTTTTTTTTTAATTAATACTAGCTAATTTAAGATCCCGTGTGTTTCATGAGCCGTATAAAGAAAATATTTCTTATAAATCTATTGATTCAATAAATTATACATAGATGTAAATGCTACTATAATCACAATTGGTTCGCATGTTACGATTATTAACATATTTTAACACCACCTACTCTTTAACACGAAGTGGCTTCTCATTAACATATAAATACGAAAAAAAATCACAAGTCGTTTTACGTAATATATTTTACTTTATATAAACTATACAATCTAATAAAAACCATACCTATGGGACACATGTCTACCTGCTAGGGCCTCCATGCCTCATTTTCCCGCTAATTCTGTAAACTCTTCATTCCCCTGAGGTGAACCCGTACACGGGATCCGAATCATTCAATCGGGTCGATAAGTTCATTCCATATATAAAGAACAACCCGCTCCTTTCATTCACATACTAGGGTTCCAACATTCAGCGTCTTCTCCAAGCTTCCTCTCTCATTCTTCTCCAAGTTTCCTCTCTCAATCTCAAACGTCTGATAAGGTAAATCGAATATGTTCTTTGTAGATCCAACATAAATTTTGCAATATATTTTGATGATTCTTCATGCTTCATTACTTATTTTGTGTTTTGATTTCCCTCTGAATGACGATGCCATCTTTTCCATGATTTAGGGTTTTTTAAGCCTCTTTTTTACTGGATTCGTAGGTGAATGATTGGGGGCTCATAACCAGATGCCGAAACCCTAAGAGGGTGCCATCACCTCCACCGCTGAATAGCGGATACACGTCGAAGTTTCAAGCCCATCGGAGTTCATAACCAACATCGCCATTGTTGAGCAGTATCGATTACAGGTAAGGTTTTAAACGTTGTTCCACCTTGATCATTATTTTGAAACTTGGTTTTGGTTTGGACTACGATGACCTCTGGAAGAAGATGTAGTGAATAATCATCAAAATTAGGGATAATTTTACTTTTTCTTCTTAATCACAAAATTAGTTAGGGATAATTTTACTTTTTCTTCTTAATCACAAAATTAGGGTTATTTCTCTTCTTTCGTATATAGGATTGTTTGGACTTTCAGTTTGAACTTGATTTTTAATAGTTCCATTCCGATTTTATGTTATCTCGGATGTTGATTATTAAAATACTGAATTAGGGTTTATTTAATTCTGACAGGTATCGTTGATTCATATGCTTTGGTGGTAAACTACAAAAGTCCTTATAGAACTCAAGATTCGAACCATTTGTTGCCAGATGCATTCAAAGGTATTAAGCAGATTGGTGTTATTAGATCGGGTTCTCAGGTTTGTAATTTATTTATTTGATTAGTTATTTCAATTTCAGGAATGATAATTACCATTGGAATCAATTGTTGTTGGCCTGTAATAGGAATGGCCTTGCTTAATCTGATGAGCTCCATGAGATGTATAGTTTTATGCTACTTATGGTTTCGTTATATTATTTTATTCTTTTACGCTATTATGGTTTCGGTTTTGTTTTGGACATTTGTTTGAATAGAATAATTCAAATATCAATCAAATAATGGTTATTTTATTCAGCCCAAAGTTTTGGCTGAGTCTATTTAGCCCAACCCAATAACAGATTATGGTAAAAGTTGATAAAAATATTCATTCGGTTTGGTTTGGTTCCAGTGAAAATATATTCAAACCGAACCGATGAACTAGACTGAATGTTATTTAACAACACAAGTTATATGTCTCAAAGGTCTATTTATCAACTAGACTGACATTAACATCCCCTCCCTAATCCTCTGTTTCTTTTTAACCTTTTTAGTGCAAAATAACCTGAATGTGGTTGCATGCTACCTGAACATGGGAGACTGTCGAAAGTCAATGGAGACGTGAAATAAAGTAAGTTTCTTCATTTTTTAACATTTTTTACACTATGATCAGAATACTTTGGTGGTTGATTTTAATGGACAGTAACTGAAGGCACCTAGATGATGGTTTTTCTATTGTGCAAGTAGTAGATGTTAATCCTATTCAAGATAAAGCATTGTATCAAAGAAGAATGGCTTACATAGAGGTTGGTGATTTTGATGAAAAAAGAGTCGATTTCAACAAGGTATTATTTTGATGGTTATATTCGTACTTCTATTTCATGTATTTCTAAGAAAAAAATTTAGACCAAGCTTGGTTTTGTTTATTAACTGAAAGTGGACGAACTTAACCTAACCAAAAACTGACAAATTAGCCGAATAAACCAGACCAAGTAACCAAAAACCGAATGGTTAATAAAATAGATTAACCGAAGACTTCGGTTTCGGTTGAGGCTAATAACCGAACCGCATCGAAGTTTGCACCCCCTTAACTATTAGTTCGAGTATTGATTTTCAGCTGGAGTCTCACATTTGACTATTGTACTCAAAAAAGGAATTGCAGTTGGTAGGAGGGTTTAAAGCATAAATTTGTCTTGTGGTGCGAGATGCAGGAAAGCTGTTGACTAGGGCAGGGGTGAAACATTTGCGTGCAATTGGTGAAACTAATGTGCTGGTAAATAGAATCAAAGTAAGAAGTTTTTGTCGTTCGTTTCTTCTCTACTTTGTTTCTAATCTTTTTGCCATTCATCTTATTTTACACGAATGTTTTTTCAATTTTTTTTGCATGAATGGCTTTAATTCTTAAAAAAAGGACACTACTCTAGCCACAACAGTTGTTTATAAGTCCATGTTTGCAACAAAAGATGGCACCATCCCTGCAACTTTCCAGGTGATTTTTTTAAATCTTCATTATTAAACATAATTCCATTTAAACAATTTTTTTTGATAACTTGTAGAAATATATTTTCGTTCTTTGACTGATTATAGCATTTCGTCACATGTTTTGGTCAGGTGATATATATGACTGGGTGGAGAGAACATAAGTCTCAACAAAAAGCCGAGTGACGTGGATCTGCTACCATCTCTTTCAAGGACATCCAAAAGGAGTTTGGGGTCAAACTTCATGAACAATTGGCCGATGGTAGTGCTACTGCTGTATTAATATCCTTAGTTTAAGATAAAATAATGGATCAACTGCTCAAGTAGTACGACCCATCCCCCTGTGGTTCAGATGGAGTAAAATCACGATTTTGAAGGCTAGCTACTCAGGTAGTGCAGCCCCCTGTTCATATAGAGGATGTTTATCATTATTTTTATTTAGAATTGTTTTATAGAGAGGGATATAAGGTTTTATAGCGATTGCTTACAAATAAAATTTCAAGTATAAGGTTTTAGCGATTGATTACAGATACAATTTCAAGTTCGTTAAAAAAGATGCAAATTGTGGATTTGAGAATGGTAGAGTTATAGTAGCCATTTGGGTGTTGTCTGTTTATCAATGGCAAATAGAAGATGTGTGTTTGCTAATGAAGGGAGTGTGGATGTGTGGGCGTACATAGTGGTGGAGTGATGATACAATATAGAGTTTGATGAAATTGATGGAGTTGTTTGGTGCATAGATGATGGGGTGTTTTGGTTAAACTACTACTTTATAATCATATTTGGTTTATATAAACCACTCAATATAGAGTTTTAGATCATGAGTTTTAGATGCCAGTTAGAGTGCTCAGAGAGAAGGCGTTTCTATAACCAACTGATTGAACTTAAAGGCAACTTTCGAGTTTTTTTGCAGATGTAGACCGATGAACCATGATGAGATTGCCAAAGAGTCAATTTTAGTTGTTGAAACTCGAATCCTTTAAAGTATGTTTGCATTGTAAGATTCCTGACCTCTTGGTTTTTTTAGTTCTGTTGTTCGTATCTTTTAAAGTTTATGCCTACTGTGTACAAAATTTCACCCAAATGATCATACGAAATCAAAGTGTGGCTTACCAATAGCGTGGATGAAATGTCACACATTAACCATTAAAAACTACTGAGGTTAATAAGTTTATCTTTTTGTATTCATTAGTTACATGATTATGCCTATGTTTGTTAGCTTTCATCTTTGTAGAAGGTTTATATAGGGATGAGCTCCATACAGTCAAGTTCTAACATCTGTTTGTGAAGGCACTACTCACTTTGCTGAAAATAATGTCGAAAGTGCTTCGGTGCAGAAAAAGGTATAATTTAGGAATTAAAAGATCTCCTTTTTTATATGTAGTATATTTATGTGTTTTCTATTTCTACAGGATGTCGATACTCGATACCGTGCCAGCAGTGGTATCATCGAAAGATGCGGCTCCGGTATTAAATTTGTTAGTTGACGTATTTTTGTGTTTGTTATCAATATACTTTACTAAATAATATTTAATAAGATGAAAAAACATTTCTTGATCAGGTAACGAGCAACAGAGATATGGTCACTGGGAACGAAGAAAATGTTAATGCCCAACAGTCTAAAAATCCAGAGGAAGCTGTTGACGTTAACGGTACGGGAGATACGAATGATACATCGACAAAATCAGCCGAACCTGTTGTTGAAACCGTTCATGTTGAGAATACAGCCGAAAAAGCGCTGAAATTGTGGTTTGCGTTGAATAGACGTTAGAAAGTGAGGTCGCAAATGCTCCATTTCAGGGTGATAAGGGTGGAGCTACTGCCGATTACCAACCCACTTTTAACAGGGTAATGTTATTCACCTAACATGAGTTGCGCTTGCGGCGGTTAGATCTAACACAAACTTTATTGTTTTGAGATTTACATGTGATGATCTTGGTGAATGTTGAAACAGGGCTTAAACTTCCTTCGAGAACAGCAAAAAGTAGAGACGGTTCCTAGGATTTTCTAGATATATAGGATATCATTATGGTGGTCGTGGAACTACTCGGCTGTTACTTCCATCTGAGGTAGTAATCAAAACTACACAATCTGAAAAAAGTTATTATTTCATTAAGTTGCAATAATCATATCAAATGCACATCCGCTCTATATGTTGTAGCTGATATGTAGTCTATTTAGTTTTTAGACACTTTGCATTAATTTCTTTTATTCTTTTTTTTTAAATCAAATCAACGTTAGGTGCTGAAAATTCTGAAGACAATTCCCGACGGAGCCAAAAGGAAGCTGGTTGGTAGTGGCTGTTTTCCCCAGGAAGGTTATATCATGCAACATCTTCCTGTTCCGCCAAATTGTTTGCTACTCTAGATGTCTGTGATGGGATCACTGTTACATCTTCACTTAGTTGACCTTTATAATGGTTTATTAACTTATTCATAAATGTTTATGAACTATTGATGTGTGTGCCGTGTTATATGTTTTTATATATATTTTTAGCCCTTTTTTACACTTTACTCAAGTTTTAAATTTATAAAACACGATATTTTACTAACACCAAACACACATATGGGCAAGTGCACCCATCGTGAGCGTAGTATAGTGTTGGTAAGATACCGAGGTCGTCCAAGGACACAAGAGCTTTTAGTACCGGTTTATCCTCAACGTCTAATCAAATCAAAATTTTAGAAAAAAGGTTTAAAACTAGAAAATAAAAACTAAAAATGCTGAAAAATTAAAAAAAATAAAAACAGATAGACAAGATGAATCACTTGGATCCGACTCGCCTTTAGTGTAACCTTTGATTATTTCCGCACTTTTGCACTTTTTAAAAGATTATCTTAGTTATAGTAATAGGCCCCTCTTTTGAAGGTGACGTTACCCTCAACCCAGTAGTTTGAGTCAGCAAGGATACAATCCTAAAGGGTTGGATTATTAAAAGATAATTAAGTAAGTTATTAATGTGTAATGTGGTAGGCCCCTCTTTTGAAGATGATGTTACCCTCGGCTAAGTAGTTTGAGTCAGCAGGGATATAATCATAAATAGCCGGGTTAATGTTTTAATAGTAGTTTACATATGAGGGGATCAAGAAATTCGAACCCCACCCATCCAATACCAGTGGGTATTGAATGAGGTCCTACTAAGCTTGACCCAGGTCCTTGCAGGATCTATATACTGAACAAGGCAAGACTCTTACCAAACCATTCCATTAACCCCCGACCAGGTAGCCAACATATCTCCATATAGACCGTGGAGATATGAATGGTGTAAATCTTTTATTTTATATAGACAGTAAAATAACGCCAAGACACCACGGACAAATGATAAGAAGTTTCACCTTCAACATAAGAAACTAGTTATTAAAGTCATTAATACATAACCAAATAAAAAGTGCGAAAAAAATTAAAAAGAAAAAGTATTACACTAAATGCTTGCCTTCACCAAGTAATGTAAGAGACTTAGGCAAACATGGTCTTTGATTGTCAAGAACTCTTACGATCAATCTTGGATCCCGATACTACTACACACACTCTATGATGGATGGTGGATGATGGTGGTGGATGTGGGTTGTGATGGTGGTGGTGGGTGGGTGAAGTGTGAGAGAGGTGGTTTGCCAAGGGATGATTTGCAAGTGAGCCAAGCACCCCTATTTATAGCCTGCATAAAAGCCCGGACACGGCCCCGTGTACATTGGGCACGACCCCGTGTCCACCCATCTTCTCTTTCTTCATTAATTGCAGTTTGTCTGCATTAGTTGACCACGCCCCCGTGTCTGCTGGGCATGGCCCCGTGTGCAGAAGCGTATCTGTACTATCAAGATTTGCCTGGATTCTGCGAATCTTAGCATTGACCATGACCCCGTGTTGGCTGGGCACGCCCCCGTGTTGGGTGATAGAAGCTTCTACAACTTTGTCTTTTTTGCAGACACTTGGGCACGCCCCCGTGCTCAATGAGCACGGGGCGTGTTCAGCCTTCTGTTCTCTTGTTTTTGCTTGGGGAGATGTTATCGAGGGGTCGGGCATGCCACGTTTATTCCTCTTCTTGTATTATTGTTAGTTTTAGCTGCATTTTTGCTTCTTTTTGTTCATTTAAGCTCTTTAACCCTGAAAAAACAAAAGAAAGACAAAAACACACTTTTTCCAACATTGGTACTAAAAAAAGGGTTAGTTTTATGCCACATTTGATGTAATTTATATGTTGCATTTTGCACACATCAAATACCCCCACACTTGAATCTTTGCTTGTCCTCAATAATGTGGCTTACACTCCCAAATGGAACAGGTAGAAGATAAGGTTTTGGGCTTGTCTTGAGTTTCGGGATTCCAAGATTTTTATTAGGTTTTATTTTTATGTTATTTACAATCCTATTCGTCATGATTTATTTAGAACATTACATAAGATAAATTACTTATTTGGGCAAAACATGCCTTTTTGAAAAATTCCATTTATATACAAGTTCACATACCTCACGGGATATCACTCAACACTCGGCCGAAGATGTATTTTTGTGAAACACTTGAGAGCGGCATGGAACTTAGTTCTACCGTAAGCTTGCCAAGCAATCAATCCTCCTCCTTTTTAACCATACACCTTTGTAAATATCAAGAGGACTTTTGGGGGAAGGGTTAGGCTTGGGTTAAAGATAGGTGGTTGGGTTAGTGGTTAGTAGAAAAGGGCGAAAGTCGTAAAAAGCGTCGGTTTTCGTAAGACTTTTTATTTTTGTAACTTTTTGTTTTAATGAAACAAACCTTCAAACAAAGTTGTTTTTGATAAACTTGTTTGTTTTATTTCTTGGCTTCATCATTCTTTTTTTTTTATAAGGAATGTCATATGAAAAACCAAGCTTTTTACTAAAATAAAGGGTTTAAAATAAAAAAGGGTTTTGGTGGGTAAAGGGTGTTTGTTTTATGGGTTAGAAATGAAAAGGTTTAGGCTCAAAGGGGTTAACTAGAGGGATTTTGGGTAGGTGGTAAAAAATAGAAAAATAATGGTGTTGAAGGAAAAAAAAGGGGTTAGTCCTAATGCCTCCATCATTTACTTACTTGGGTTTAAGTTGGTAAGTACCGGGAATGTATCGTCATGGCAAGTTCTAGAGTCATAAGAACCAAGCGGCTATTCACACAAGAAACGAAAAATGAGCATTTAGTTTAAAGATGTGTATTTGTATGCTCAATAAAGGCTCAAAACTCACTTTTTGTGGGAATGGGTTTTTATGTGATCAAGTATATATAATTAAATTTTAACTAGATTTGTTATGTCGTTTCATAATTTTCTTATGTTGGTTCTTTTTATCACGACGCTATCGGTTGTAAATTTGTAAGAATATAACCTTTTTAAAACTTGTAATTCCCAAATTAAACCAAGACAAGTAAAAAAAATGAAAATTTTTGAAAAAATTTGGGGTGTTTAGCGGTTCCAATAGAGATTTGGGTAAGGCTTGTGATTAGAACTTGCAAAATTCAAGGTTTTAGAATCTCCCCACACTTAAAATTACACATTGTTCTCAATGTGTCCCAAAAATAAGTTTTTAGGTTGATTGAATGTGTAAAAGTGTGTTAAAAACAAATTTTTATGTTACTGGGCATCTGGAAACGGGCCCGTGGTGTCCGGGCACGGCCCCGTGTTCAGGTTGCCAGTAACAAAAATCATTAAAAAGTAATAGAAGCCTGGGTACGGGGGCGTGTTCAGCGAACACGCCCCGTGTCTAGTTACCTGAAATGGCGATTTTCTGCAGATTGTTCAGCACGGGGTCGTGTTGGCTGAACACGGCCCGTGCCGAACTTGAAGTAATGAAGAAAAATTTGTGGGAGGCTCTATTTTTGTGCATGGTTCAAGTTTCCCTTAGTATCTTTCACCATCCTGAGTGTGTTTTACCCATTACAACATCATCCAAATAATTTATAAAACCATCATAGAGAAAGTTATATAAAGTTCTTAATAAAATAAAATTTTAGATAAATAGTGGGGCTTGTAATTTAAAAAATAACATTTTAAATCTTCATGATTGCCACCACATATTTGACACCACGTACCATAAGAGGATCGATAGTACAAAAAATCAGTATCGCTCATGTTTGTGTCAGAAATTACCAACCGTCGGGCTCTTACGGTTCTGTTTTCAGTAACTGATACTTGGGCACGGGGCGTGTTGAGTGGGCACGGCCCCTTGTTCAGCTACTATCTGACTTAAAACAGGATTGTCAGTACCAAAGATTGGGCACGGGTGCGTGTTCAGCGGGCACGGCCCGTGCTGAGTTCTGGAGAAGCTGAAAATTTATAAAAATCATAAAAAAAACAAAAAAATAAGAAAAAATGATTAGGCCGTTGATTCCTAACTTTCTTAAAATCCTTGTGTCCCCGGCAACGGCGCTAAAAACTTGATGTGCGTGCGGTGTTTTATGTTTTTATGTATATTTTTAGCCTTTTTTTACACTTTACTCAAGTTTTAAATTTATAAAACATGATATTTTACTAACACCAAACACACATATGGGCAAGTGCACCCATCGTGAGCGTAGTATAGTGTTGGTAAGATACCAAGGTCGTCCAAGGACACAAGAGCTTTTAGTACCGATTTATCCTCAACGTCTAATCAAATCAAAATTTTAGAAAAGGGTTTTAAACGATAAAATAAAAACTAAAAATGCTAAAAAATAAAAACAAATAGACAAGATGAATCACTTGGATCCGACTCGCCTTTAGTGTAACCTTTGATTATTTCCACACTTTTGCACTTTTTAAGAGATTATCTTAGTTATAATAGTGGGCCTCTCTTTTGAATGTGATGTTACCCTCAACGCAGTAGTTTGAGTCAGCAAGGATACAATCCTAAAGAATTGGATTATTGAAAGATAATTAATTAATTTATTAATGCGTAATGTGGTAGGCCCCTCTTTTGAAAGTGACGTTACCCTCGGCTAAGTAGTTTGAGTCAGCAGGGATACAATCCTGAATAGCCGGGTTAATGTTTTAATAGTAGTTTACATATGAGCGGATCAAGAAATTCGAACCCCCGCCATCCAATACTAGTGGGTATTAAAGGAGGTCCTACTAAGCTTGACCCAGGTCCTTGCAGGATCTATACACTGAACAAGGCAAGACTCTTACCAAACCATTCCCTTAACCCCCGACCAGGTAGCCAACATATCTCCATATGGACCGTGGAGATATGAATGATGTAAATATTTTATTTTATATAGACAGTAAAATAACGCCAAGACACCACACCACGGAAAAATGATAAGGAAGTTTCACCTTCAACATAAGAAACTAGTTATTAAAGTCATTAATACATAACCAAATAAAAAGTGCGAAAAAGATTAAAAATAAAAAGTATTACACTAAATGCTTTTCTTCACCAAGTGATGTAAGAGACGTAGGCAAACATGGTCTTTGATTGTCAAGAACTCATACGATCAATCTTGGATCCCGAGAATACTACACACACTCTATGATGGATGGTGGATGATGGTGGTAGATGTGGGTTGTGATGGTGGTGATGGGTGGGTGAAGTGTGAGAGAGGTGGTTTGCCAAGGGATGATTTGCAAGTGAGCCAAGCACCCCTATTTATAGCCTACACAGAAGCCCGGACAAGGCCCCGTGTCCATTGTGCACGGCCCCGTGTCCATTGTGCACGGCCCCGTATCCACCCATCTTCTCTTTCTTCATTAATTGCAGTTTGTCTGCATTAGTTGACCACGCCCCCGTGTTTGCTGGGCACGACCCCGTGTGCAGAATCGTATCTGTACTATCAAGATTTTCCTGGATTCTGCGAATCTTAGCATTGACCACGGCCCCGTGTTGGCTGGGCACGCCCCCGTGTTCGGTGATAGAAGCTTCTACAACTTTGTCTTTTCTACAGACACTTGGGCACGCCCCCGTGCTCAATGAGCACGGGGCGTGTTCAGCCTTCTGTTTTCATGTTTTTGCTTGGGGAGATGCTGTCGAGGGGTCGGGCATGCCACGTTTATTCCTCTTCTTGTATTATTGTTAGTTTTAGCTGCATTTTTGCTTATTCTGTTCATTTAAGCTCTTTTTACCCTCAAAATACAAAAGAAAGACAAAAACACACTTTTTACAACATTAGAACTAAAAAAGGGTTAGTTTATGCCACATTTGATGTAATTTAAATGTTGCATTTTGCACACATCAAATACCCCCACACTTGAATCTTTGCTTGTACTCAAGCAAAACTCTTTATAATGTGGCTTACACTCCCAAATGGAACAGGTAGAAGATAAGGTTTTGGGCTTGTCTTGAGTGTCGGGATTCCAAGATTTTTATTAGGTTTTATTTTTATGTTATTTACAATCCTATTCATCATGATTTATTTAGAACATTACATAAGATAAATTACTTATTTGGGCAAAACATGCCTTTTTTAAAATTCCATTTATATACAAGTTCACATACCTCACGGGATATCACTCAACACTCGGCCGAAGATGTATTTTTGTGAAACACTCGATAGCGGCATGGAACTTACTTCTACCATAAGCTTGCCAAGCAATCAATCCTCCTCCTTTTTAACCATACACCTTTGTAAATATCAAGAGGACTTTTGGGGGAAGGGTTAGGCTTGGGTTAAAGGTAGGTGGTTGGGTTAGTGGTTAGTAGAAAAGGGCGAAAGGCGTAAAAAGCGTCGGTTTTCGTAAGACTTTTTATTTTTGTAACTTTTTGTTTTAATGAAACAAACCTTCAAACAAAGTTGTTTTTGATAAACTTGTTTGTTTTATTTCTTGGCTTCATCATTCTTTTTTTTTATAAGGAATGTCATATGAAAAAACCAAGCTTTTTACTAAAATAAAGGATTTAAAATAAAAAAGGGTTTTGGTGGGTAAAGGGTGTTTGTTTTATGGGTTAGAAATGAAAAGGTTTAGGCTCAAAGGGGTTAACTAGGGGGATTTTGGGTAGGTGGTAAAAAAAAAAAGAAAAATAATGGTGTTGAAGGAAAAAAAGGGGTTAGTCCTAATGCCTCCATCATTTACTTAGTTGGGTTTAAGTTGGTAAGTACCGGGAATGTATCGTCATGGCAAGTTCTAGAGTCGTAAGAACCAAGCGGCTATTCACACAAGAAACGAAAAATGAGCATTTAGTTTAAAGATGTGTATTTATATGCTCAATAAAGGCTCAAAACTCACTTTTGTGGGAATGAGTTTTTATGTGATCAAGTATATATAATCAAATTTTAACTAGATTTGTCATGCCGTTTCATAATTTTCTTATGTTGGTTCTTTTTGTCACGACGCTATCGGTTGTAAATTTATAAGAATACAACCTTTCTAAAACTTGTAATTCCCAAATTAAACCAAGACAAGTAAAAAAAATGAAAATGTTTGAAAAAATTTGGGGTGTTTAGCGGTTCCAATAGAGTTTTGTGTAAGGCTTATGATTAGGACTTGCAAAATTCAAGGTTTTAGCATCCCCCCACACTTTAATTACACATTGTCCTCAATGTGTCCCAAAAATAAGTTTTTAGGTTGATTGAATGTGTAAAAGTGTGTTAAAAACAAATTTTTATGTTACTGGGCATCTGGACACGGGCCCGTGGTGTCCGGGCACGGCCCCGTGTTCAGGTTGCCAGTAACAAAAATCATTAAAAAGTAACAGAATCCTGGGCACGGGGGCGTGTTCAGCGAACACGCCCCGTGTCCAGTTACCTGAACTGGTCGATTTTCTGCAGATTGTTCAGCATGGGGCCGTGTTGGCTGAACACGGCCCGTGCCGAACTTGATGTAATGAAGAAAAATTTGCGGGGGCTCTGGTTTTTGTGCATGGTTCAAGTTTCCCTTGGTATCCTTCACCATCCCGAGTGTGTTTTACCCATTACAACATCATCCAAACACCAAATAATTTATAAAACCATCATTCATTCGATAGAGAGAGTTACATAAAGTTCCTAATAAATTAAAATTTTAGATAAATAGGTTAGAAAACACAAGAAATCTAAACCCGGAAAGAAGTTCTAGCCTAAAGTTTATTCTATTTGTAAAATTTCCGAAAAGATAATTCTCTCGGTTGGATGTGGCTCGAAGAACCTCTTCTTCCGGTCACGGGTCCCTCACACGTCGGCGAGCCATTCTTCTATCTCCCTAGGGAGAAGAAAGGCGGGCTCGTTGGCATCATCATTTTGAGGGGGTGCAACTTCCACCGGGACTTCTTGCAAATCGTCAAGAGGAGGTTCCGCGGGGATGTCATCCCACCCGGTGGGATTATTGACTCTAAGTGCTAGGTTTCAATCCTCTTGAGGGAGGATTGGTTCCATGGGAGGTGTTACAAGAATGTTCAACCTCTGGTGCAAGAGGTTGATTTCTTGGAAACTGTTTTCCAACCCCACCGTAAGATAATTTATACGGTCTATCAGGACCTCCTCTACCGATGTCATCTCATCAAGAGCTTCACGTAATGCCATCACGTAGCGTACGAGAGTTGCTTCGATTGAAGACCTCCATTCTCTTCGCCTGTTTCTGGAATGTGCTGATGAAGTTCCACTGTTTTGGCTCGACATTCTACGAAAATAAACTGAAAAGAGTTTATTTTAATGAAACAGTACCTCGGACACGGCCCCGTGCTCAATGAGCACGACCCCGTGTTCACATGTCTGCAGATTTTTAACAAGGAATCTTGGAGTTTTAAATTATTTTTATAACTTTAAAAGCATTTTTAAGCAGAAATAACTTAAAACAATGTCGTAACACTTATTTTTAACAAGATTCCTTGAATAAAAATCTAACAAATATCTCAATAAAGCTTGAAACCATGTTGATTTCATGCTTTAATGGAGGTGTTTTGAGGTAAAAATGAAGAAGAAGACAATAGACAAAAGTAGAAAAGACAAGAGGGTTGTTGGGAACCTTCTTTAGAATATACCTAGGTTGGTATGTGTGAAGATCCACAAAATCTCTGTCTTTTGGAGTGGTCCAAATGTGTAGGAATCTTGGCTGCATTTATAGAAAACGACAACAAGCTGCACACGGCCCCGTGTCGGCTGAACACGGCCCCGTGTGCAGACAAGATCTTGAAACATTTTGTCCGTATTCTGACAAAAAGTCAGACGGGAATCTTTTGAGGGACACGGGGGCGTGCTGACCTCGACACATCCCCGTGTCTAGAGGCTGATTATGAAGTTTCGTCTATTTTTAATGAATTTATCCAGATCGGGTGGTTCCTTACTGGACGAACAACACCGAAGTGCCTGAGATACCTTAATTGCTCTAGATTTAGACGAGAACGCAAGAGGTTATCGGTGAGGGTGATTCCTATGCTAAATGTAGGTGGGCAAGTCCAACCCTTTCCCGGGCTCTCGTTAAAGAAGGTGTATGTCGAATCGCTCGGGTCTATGTATGCATCGAAAGAAGTCGATGGGGAGTCCTTCACAGCACAATCGACACAGGGACGACTATCACTCAAGTCTTCGCAAGAGCTAGAGGTGGTATCGGGAACAACGAAGTTCTTTTACCCAATTAAGAATTAGATCTTCCATTTGAAATAATTCATCAAGAAGCATTTCTCCTAGAAGGGTCGATTGAGAGCATTCGAGGGAGAGATAGGGATTATTTTTACTTTCGCTCCTCTTAAGGCTACAGGAAAACAATGGGTCGATATAGTGGAGCTTGTAATTTAAAAAATAATATTCTAAATCTTCATGATTGCCACCACATATTTGACACCACGTACCATAAGAGGGCCGATAGTACAAAAAATCAGTATCGCTCATGTTTGTATCAGAAATTACCAACCGTCGTGCTCTTACGGTTCTGTTTTCAGTAACTGGTACTTGGGCACGGGGCGTGTTGAGTGGGCACGGCCCCGTGTTCAGCTACTGTCTGGTTTAAAACAGGATTGCCAATACCAAAGATTGGGCACAGGGGCGTGTTCAGCGGGCACGACCCGTGCTGAGTTCTGTAGAAGCTGAAAAATTTATAAAAATCCTAAAAAAATAGAAAAATAAGAAAAAACGATTAGGCCGTTGATTCCTAACTTTCTTAAAATCCTTGTGTCCCCGGCAACGGCGGCAAAAACTTGATGTGCGTGCGGTGTTATATATTTTCATGTATATTTTTAGTCCTTTTTTACACTTTACTCAAGTTTTAAATTTATAAAACACGATAGTTTACTAACACCAAACACACATATGGGCAAGTGCACCCATCGTGAGCGTAGTATAGTGTTGGTAAGATACCGAGGTCGTCCAACGACACAAGAGCTTTTAGTACCGGTTTATTCTCAACATCTAATCAAATCAAAATTTTAGAAAAAAGGTTTTAAACTAGAAAATATAAACTAAAAATGCTGAAAAATAAAAAAAAATAAAAACAGATAGACAAGATGAATCACTTGGATCCGACTCGCCTTTAGTATAACATTTGATTATTTCCGCACTTTTGCACTTTTTAAGAGATTATCTTAGTTATAGTAGTAGGCCCCTCTTTTGAAGGTGACGTTACCCTCAACCTAGTAGTTTGAGTCAGCAAGGATACAATCCTAAAGGGTTGGATTATTGAAAGATAATTAATTAAGTTATTAATGCGTAATGTGGTAGGCCCCTCTTTTGAAGGTGACGTTACCCTCGGCTAAGTAGTTTGAGTCAGCAGGGATACAATCCTAAATAGCCGGGTTAATGTTTTAATAGTAGTTTACATATGAGGGGATCAAAAAATTCAAACCCCTGCCATCCAATACCAGTGGGTATTGAAGGATGTCCTACTAAGCTTGACCCAGATCCTTGCAGGATCTATACACTGAACAAGGCAAGACTCTTACCAAACCATTCCCTTAACCCCCGACCAGGTAGCCAACATATCTCCATATGGACCGTGGAGATATGAATGGTGTAAATCTTTTATTTTATATAGACAGTAAAATAACGCCAAGACACCACGGACAAATGATAAGGAAGTTTCACCTTCAACATAAGAAACTAGTTATTAAAGTCATTAATACATAACCAAATAAAAAGTGCGAAAAAGATTAAAAATAAAAAGTATTACACTAAATGCTTGTCTTCACCAAGTGATGTAAGAGACTTAGGCAAACATGGACTTTGATTGTCAAGAACTCTTACGATCAATCTTGGATCCCGAGACTGCTACACACACCCTATGATGGATGGTGGATGATGGTGTTGGATGTGGATTGTGATGGTGGTGGTGGGTGGGTGAAGTGTGAAAGAGGTGGTTTGCCAAGGGATGATTTGCAAGTGAGCCAAACACCCCTATTTATAGCCTGCACAGAAGCCTGGACACGGCCCCGGGACCACCCATCTTCTCTTTCTTCATTAATTGCAGTTTGTCTGCATTAGTTGACCACGCCCCCGTATCTGCTGGGCACGGCCCCGTGTGCAGAAGCGTATCTGTACTATCAAGATTTGCCTGGATTCTGCGAATCTTAGCGTTGACCACGACCCCGTGTTGGCTGGGCACGCCCCCGTGTTGGGTGATAGAAGCTTCTACAACTTTGTCTTTTCTGCAGATACTTGGGCACGCCCCCGTGCTCAATGAGCACGGGGCGTGTTCAGCCTTCTGTTCTCTTGTTTTTGCTTGGGGAGATGCTGTCGAGGGGTCGGGCATGCCATGTTTATTCTTTTTCTTGTATTATTGTTAGTTTTAGCTGCATTTTTGCTTCTTTTGTTCATTTAAGCTCTTTTAACCCTGAAAATACAAAAGGAAGACAAAAACACACTTTTTCCAGCATTAGTACTAAAAAAAGGATTAGTTTTATGCCACATTTGATGTAATTTATATGTTACATTTTGCACACATCAACTATTATCATTATCAGTAGTATATATCAAATTGAAGTTCACATGCATTTTAAAAAGTTGAGTAGTCTCTATATTCTTTAAAAAAGTCATTTTTCGTATAACTGCCCAAAATTATAATGATTATATGCTCGACGTAACATGCAACACTATTTTGTAATGTTTTAAGGACATCTCATTGCCAATGCTTAAAAAGTTTTGAGACAAACAAGTGGAGATCATCAAGAGTTCAAGGTCGGGAACACCCAATTTTTTATCTCTTGAGGTTGAAGTTAATGATCTACAGTCAGCCATTTCACAGTATATACAATCGAGGGCTGCTAAGGTGCTCTTTTTTTATCCACTATATGATGATAATTTTTTTTCTATTCTTACTCTTGCCTCTTACATGGTACTTATAGTTTTTCCAAGCCTCCCTTGACAGAAATACGCGCTATGCGATTTCACGAACTGTAAAAGATTCATCTTCTACAAAAGCATGGCTTGAGAAGATGAAAACCCTTTTCATCAGTAAAGGGTCTAGGTTTTCATCCCGTAGTGTCATAACAGGTGACCCGTATAGAGGTGTGGGTGATATTGGCATCCCATATGAGATAACCTTGATGAGAACATTCAAAGAATGGGTCACAGAGCACAACATGAAATTTCTTCAATAGTCAATTGATGACAAACTATGCTTACTCTACACAGTTGATGAAATATATATATAACATTAAAAATTTGTTGTATAGATAACAAACAATAAAGATTCACTGTAATGATATCTAGCCTTGAATCAACTGTATGTAATGATAGATCATGTTATATACTCTATTATTCTTATTAATTAGAGATGGCGATATTGAACTATTTACTTATAATTTATGAATGTATCATTTGGGGTGTGTTTGATCTGACATCGGTCAAAAAAAAATTTTAGCTAAAAGGGCTTAAACGGGTCAAATGAGTCAAACAAGTTTTGTTTGATATTAAAACAAGCTTTATCACTAGCGAATGAGTAGTATGTTAAAGTTTTTAAAATATTGAAAATGTTTAGTTTTTATTCGTTACGAAGCTCCAGCAAGCATAAATGTTAGAGTAATAGGCTTTCAATTATATTTCAAACCATAAAAACGTATTTCTGACATTTACTTATATTTTAAGGTTATTTTAGATCTATAGTACGATGGTTCGTTGTATTTTCATCGTGAACTCCAGATTTCCATAATAAGTCCATGTGCACAATTTATTTATCATCAGTATAAACGTACTTTGTTTTCAAACAATAAAAAACATAATAAGTCCAGATTTCCATAATAACTCCAGATATCCATAATAAGTCCATGTGCACAATTTCGCGGGTATTAGCACTAGTATATAATATTAATTCATTAAATGATGCATGAAATATGGAAAAAGTTAAATTGCAATATATACGTTTTTTTTTATTTCTTTTTGTATGTGAGACTTGAAGTCTTGAAAATAAGACCTTCAAATTTAAGTGTACCTAAAGGTTTTTGCCTTTGTCAATGGGTCACCAACCTCATTGGTAATTACAATATATAAGTAACAAACATATAAGCAATCTATAAATCTCTAAATATTCCTTTGTACATCACATTATTCGTCTTATTTCTAACATTTTTCATCTTAATCTAATATTAGTAACTTGACTTTGTGTCATCTTTTTATTCTTGATAGTCTCACATACATTATTCATCTTATTTGTAACTACCTATGAGCAAAAACCGTTTTTTTAATACAAACCAACCTTAGATAGTGATTGTGTTTGACCTTTATTAATAATCATTTATTAAACATCAAATTATTGTTTATTTATAAGCTATGCAAACATTTTAAATATAGAAATGATTTTCGGTTATCATTCAAGATTTCATTAAAAAATAATAATAACAATACAAAAAAGGTAATAATTATTATATTTATTTATTTAAACAAAAAAGACAATTTAAACTATTACCATTCTTAAACATAATTAAAAACTTTTGTTATTTTATAATTTGAATGTGTAAAATATATATTATGATTTTTAGAAGTCGGTTATAATTTTATATCAGTTACAATTATATATATTATTTTAAAAGGTCATTGTACTTATTAAGTGTCGTAGGAATGCCGACATAAAGAAGGAAACTAAAAATTAAGATAGTTATAACAAAATTACATTTACAATTTAGTTACGGAAAGAATTTTATATAAAGGAGAACACAATCTCGAAAATAAAGTAAAAAATATCACAAATATAAAAAAGTTATTTGATTATCTTAAAAAGGAATGTAACTAAAAAAAGTAATGATACATCAAAATAATCAAAAATATTTTTTGTTGCTTAATATTTTAAAAAATTACGCATGCAATCATTAATTGATTAAGATTTACTATAGAAAGTTCGATAAAAAGAAATAAATTTATATAATCTTGAATAAACTATTGAAAATTATATGCTGAATTGAAAGAATATTATTAAATGTTAATAAATCAAACGATTTTGTTAAACCTTTAAAATATTGAAAAATTTAAAGTAATTGAATATTGAAAATTTTAACGGATCAACATATACCTAGTTGCAAATCGGTGTAAAATAACTAATCATATGTAAGTTTCTGCAAGTAATTTTTTAATGAAGAAAATACTCTTACAAAGATAACAAAGGAAAGTGCATATGCCTTATAAAGAAAACACATCCCTAATATCTTCTATAAGTAAATTTCTACACATTAATGAAGAAAATAATATTACAAACCTTTAACGTGATTGAAAACTAAAGTGTTAAGATTGATTCTTATGGTCATTGTAATGGAAACCGTAATGAGAAGAGTAATCATGTGAGTTTTGCATAAAGTACAATTTGGTTAGTTATGCAGAAACATAACGAAAGAAAAAACACAAATAATGAAGCTATACATAATTAATTAAGGTGATTAACACTCATGAAAAAAAATGACTACTATCGATAAACACTCAACCTAATAAAAAATGTATCCATACATAACTACAAAACAACCTAATAAAAAATGTATCCATGAAAAAAATGACTACTATCGATAAATAATATTACAAACCTTTAACATGATTGAAGACCAAAGTGTTAAGATTGATTCTATAAAATTTGTAAGAAAAGAAGTGGAATAAAGGTCTTATGTTTTCTCTTTTAAAGCAAAACAATAAGGAGTATAACAATGCCACATGACAATTAATGGTTTAAGTGGTTACCAAGTGGCCAACATTTGTTTTGATTTATTATAATGTATAGATATAAATGATTCTTGATATGTGATCGACTAATTCTTTTTAAGTTTTAAAAACTCTATTGACATGCTAATTCAGATAACTACATCAAATGATTATCAATTATTGCAGATTAGTTAATTGTATTCACAATATATTTATATGTTATTATCTGGTTAGGGTTGTTTAAATAGTCATTGAGTCTAAACTCATTTGAAATCAACTTGAGCTATACTGGCTCATATAAATTCTGAGTTGAGTTCAACGATGTGATCCTTCAAGTAAATTCAATTTTAAATACACTATACTAAAGTTGGTCCAAAATCTAGGCCAACCTCATTTCCTTTTTAATCCACCTATCCTCTCATTATCTCTTATGTCTTTCCAAGACTAAGTTTTTTTTTTCTTTTTTGGGAGAGGGAGTCGACTTAAATTTGATTTCTTTAGGTGTTTTTTTCTTATACAATTTTGTAATTGGAATCTTCATTCTATTGTTAACTAGGTTAATGCCCGCACGATGCGCGGCTTCAACCAAAAGCATATTATTTTGATTCAAATTTAGTACTATGTAAAAAGACGAACATTGGAAAAAAAAACAACATTATTCAAATCTCAGCGGGGCGCCATCACAAGGCAAAATAGGGCATAGCGCTGCCAACACCACTACGGCGGGCGCTATGGGGTAATTCTTTTCCCTCCCGCAATTCATTTCACGGCGTGATCAATCATTCCCCACTCACACACATATACATACATACATCTATATAAAGCCCATTTTGAACACTTTTGAATAAATGTAATTACAATATTCACCATGAAAGAACCAATCTATGAACATATATAATATGCAATTAAAATATTCATCATGAAAGAACCAATGAATCTCAATAAAACGACACCAATGTACAAAAGCTACATAGCTACTCTATATTTCCATTTACTATTTAGATTAAGTAATAATATCACAATATTGAAGGGATTAATAAAATAAGTTGCCATTTCCAATATTGTAGCTGCGATATGCATAACCTATGAACAAACCAAGCAAAAGTCAACACCTGGAAAGTCAATAAAAATTTAAGAGAAAGAAATTTACAATCAATGTTTTCGAGAAGCTTACGGTTGGGAATGTATCATTTGAAGACTGTGATCTGTTCACATGGTCATTTGGATGCACAAACTTATCACCACGTTCGTGGCCGAGAATTTCAGCCGCTCTATTTGCAATAACCTTTCGCCGCCATGATTTATGATTAATATGATGTGTTGCTGAGTAATGAAAAATACTGAAGTTACCTCATTGGCGTTCATATTGCTTTGCGTGCCTCTGCCAGTCTGCCATACAACCAATGGAAAATGATCGTTTAACTTCCCTTCTGCCACTTCTTGTGCAGCTTCCATTAATACTTTCCCTATAGATGGATCAAGCCCGTATTCCATGTTTACCTATAACACATGTAATCTCATTTACCCAATAATATTGTAACGAATGTAAAACGAAACTTAACAAATAGCAAAACATAGGTACATATAATCTTTCCATTTACAAGTTTTTTTTCTCATTTATAAAAAGAATAAGAATATGAAAAGCAACCATACGCAATTAATTACGATAAAATTAAGCAACATTCTAGTGACAAACATGTTTCATTTATCTATTAATTAAGCAACAGGCCAACACACATCCTACTTTAGCTGATTAATAACTAAATATTGATATGAAAAAAATGTTGCGAAGTTGCAAGAATGAAAAACCTTAGCAGCACACTTTTTGAGGATTCCAAAAGAACGAATGATCGGTTCATGCATTCTTTCACGCTCACCACCGATTTCAGAATTCTGCAAAGATCGTTGCGTTTGCGCACCCCATAACCTAAAAAACAGAAAACCCAATTACTTAACAAAAAAAGCAAGTAACCTATTAAAAAGAAATTCATCACCACCCATTCCAAATCAAATTTAACAGTTCACCCTTAACTGTATTTCAACTAAATTCATCTTTAGAGCCAAATAAAATTTGATTTCAAAATATGATAAATTTATGTTCGACAATAGTTAGAGGTCAAGGTTATCTTATTCACATTCAAAACTAATACATGTCCTATAATAAAACTAACAACATACTACTTTTATGTTATATCTTTTAATTGGGAATATTATGTGTCTATCGTAACTTTCTTAATACATTACAAATTTATTGAATTATAGAAAGTAAAATTCATGTGTTGATGGATTTAGAGCTTCTTTTATATGAGAAAGAATCATCTCAAGATCCACATCCTAAACACCAAACCCGTTCAAAAGATGTGATAATAGCCACAAGAAAATAAATTTCGAATAAACACAACTCTAAAAATACCTTTTTGTCTTTGCTTTTCTATCTCCTCCTTATCAAGCCTTAACCTCTCTCCCTATCTTGCTGCTCAACTTGAAACTCATAATGTTAGATTATTATGTTAATTTGTTGCAATAGAACACATTAGTAATGGTGGTAAATTTAACTCAGTAGGCCAACTATGCAGAAGAACTATCTCGATGTAGTATAATTGGTCAAAATACATCTCAAGGTGGATTTAACGAAGGTTGTATTTATGCATACAATTAGATAAAAATTTCTGTATAAAAAGGTTAGTTTAGGATTTTTTTTTTTTTTTTTTGAATCTAAAATGGGTCAGAGAAATAAGAAACTAAACTCGAAGGGATCAAACTGGCTGAACGGGTTGAATGTCGTTCGAATTATATAACTAATGCGTACAACTCTTATATGATTTTATGCAACAATTAAATTTATTATAAGTGAAAGACATTTGCTCTGCGGAGAGAAAATCATTTCCATCTCAGCGTCATATATATATTTCATACATATCTTACAAAGATATGATTATATTTGAAGGTATAAAGATAGAATTTTGTTTCTAAATTGTACGGAAGGAACGATCTTAATTGGCATGTTGGGCTCATCTTGTAAATTAAAAGTTATAGATAATTTAATAATTTCGAATGATTGTTTATTAAAAACTTGATACTTACTTGACTACTGAACAACTTCCTCGGTAAATGGGTGCCAGTAACGCATTGCAACATAGACATTAGCAACCACTTTCTTTGCTTCAAGTGGCATTTTAAGAGCATCAGCCTACAAAAAAAACAACAATGTTAAGGTAATCAATATTAACCTTACAAATTTTCTGATGAATAAATACCAATAACCAAGAATTCCAGCAGGTCATATATAATATATGTTGACTTCTCATTTGGTATCTTTCTCAAAGGTCAACCACCTCCAATTGAAGCATACCCTTCTTTACTGTTGGAGAATATATGAAATCGACTAAGCACCTACTGATAGATTTTAGTGTGTTAGTAGCAAGTCAACCACACTTTTAATGAGAGCAAGTGCTTCGTTGATGGTGTAACTAAAAACACCAGGGTCACCCTTAGTTCTAAGAAAGTCATGTTCAGAAGCGTTTTGATCACTATTACAACACATGGATGATAAATTACCTTAAATGGGATTAGTTGTATAAATAATAAGCATATTTTGACAATAAACATTATTCTCATAAGAAAATGTAAATGAAAATAGCATTCTAAATATATCTTTACCACCTTTAATGAAGAGTTTTAATGCACATATAACTCCTGATGTTGAGTACCATAGATGTGGTTTATCAAAAGATTCACCATCATCTTTTAAAGAACTTCTCTTTGAAAACATATTTGTAGAATACAGAGTTAGATCAATGTTTGGGAATGCAACTATCAGATTCATATTTTTTATAAAATCTAAAAAATGCATATCAACATGAGGTACGGTTTTTGGTTGGTGTATTGTTACTATAATTAAATTATTGCAGTAAATGCAACTATCAGATTCATAATTTTTATAAAATGTAAAAATGCATATCGACATGAGGTACGGATTTTGGTTGGTGTATTGTTACTATAATTAGATGATCGCAATAGTGAAGTTGCATAGGCACCATTGGTACATTTATAAACCGTGATATAATGTGTTCATGTCTTGATGCAGCTAGTGCCAGGAACAATTTTTTGATAGTGTCCTACTTGAATATAGATCAATCCATTTCTGAAAAAAAAAACCTAGAGGAAGTTATTATTGTTTGTAGCTTTAACTGCAACACATATAAATCATTACTAACAACTCAAGGCTCAAGATTTACCGGTTCACATGCATTGAAACAAATCATTAAGATTATATGGATTGAATAGAAGCTTTAGTGGTTCTGGTCTAGCCTCTACAACATGAACACTTGGACATCCGACAATCTCATACTAATCTTTTGCACATGAAAACAGATAATTATAATCATGGAAAAAGCCTAAATATGTTTAAAAACCTAAAAACGTTTTGAGACATGTCAACTGAATTGGCTTCAGATTAACTATTCAGAACCCTAGCCGTCGTTGCATCGAGGCGGTGGCAAGGGCATTCTGTCCCAGTTTTGAGATCTGTAAAAAAACCACACCAAGAATGATAGCGAGAATCGTATACTAATCAAAACCCTAAAAACTTACTTATATTCATCTCCTGCGTTGCTGTGCTTGAATCCCTCAATTGTATACTCTAGACAAATTGCCAAACATTAACTAACACCAAATCCAAACGAAACTACCAGATTAATACGAAATTAAGGTAAAGGGCAATGACAATATACCAAAAAAATGCAAAAAACTTCTGTCAATGGAAGATTATTGCATCTTGAAGATCGATTTAACGTTGTCGGAGAGGATTGAGAGAGATAATGTAACACCCCAAAAATATTTATTGAGAGAATAAGTTAAGTTTAATAAAAATCATGAAAATTTTTGAATTAAACACTTATCAATCTTGGAGGGGTTAATGTGAAAAATTATAATTAAAAAGGGATTAAAAAGGTTTAAACCAAAAACACACACCCTGGTGCGTGTTTTGGATCGATCAGAGCAGGGGAAAACAAGGGTTAACCCTTGTTCTTGCAAGTTCATCAAATCATCAAGGAAACACGATGTTAAATGATTGCATGTCTTCAAATTTTCGAGTAGCTCAACATACCCAATAGAGTGGTAAGTTCAATTTTGTGTTTTGATGAATTGTAGGAGTTGGGTTTCACCCGAATCATGAGTTTATGAAACACTTTGTGTAATTGGAGGTTAAGATTATGGATTAGGGCAGAATTTATGTTTGGCTTTGGTGATTTGGTAAGATTATAGCAAAAACCCAATTGTTAAGAAGTTAGTATAAGTATGATAATCAAGTAAAATCATACATATGAATTTTAGATGAGTAATCTTGTTTGTGATACATGAATGGTGAATACGTTGATGTAGGATGAAATAATCATGTATAATAAAATGATTGTAAATGTTATGTGAAGATGAACTAGTAGAGATATGCTTTATATACTTGTACATTATGCTTAGATAGTAGTACGCACACCAAGTGTTTGATGAAATGTCTATGTGACAATAATATAGGAAATTGTATGCAAGTTGTGGGTCAATATGTATAAAGAGTGATAATGATGTGTTTGTTAGTAAACTAACATGAGAAGTGTGTTTTAGATCGAGTTCATGTGGAATTTTGATTGTAAATATGATTTGTTAAAAAGTGTACATTAGAAGGTTGTACTCTATGTTGTAATGGTATGATGTTCACCGTATGCTTGACTAATTTCTTAATTGAAATTATGAATTAAATGAACACTAAATGTGAAGCGTATGAGGTTTGTGTAAGGGGATAATAATGGAATGATGTTGGTTAGCTAATATGTGTTAAGGTGTTAATTATGAAGTAATAAAAATGTTAGTGTGGATGGAACATAATATGTATGTGAATGGGTATAAAATTAGGTGATTATGTGATTGTGAGCACATTTGCATCGTGAGTAAGAGATGTATAGTGTGTCATTGATATAACATAAATGATGTTACAAGATATATGTGGATAAGTCGGAAGTTCATATGATAAACCGTTGACTTCTGAAAGTCAACTACACATAGGAAGCATAATTTAACTTGTTGTTGTAAAGGTAGGATATTAGGAAGTCGTATGGTACATGTTACATCAATACGCGTTATATGTGATGACATGGTGAATTATATAAATTTGAAAGGATGTGAATTTGGGGATAGGTCTTATGTTTGCTAGAATCGACTAATGAAAGTCAAATGGGAAATATGCATTTGATATGATCGTTAACATGCGTAATCATGTATGCTAATAAGAATGTGATTGCGATGATGTGAAAGTATAGGGATCATATCAAGACGGATAAAAGCATAGAAGGTTAACGGATCAAAAGGAGGCAAGATAACGGACACGAACTCGGACGCACGAGGTAAGTGATTTCCAAATCACTTCTTAGTTTGTTAAGTAAGGTTATGTTCTAGTTAATTAGGCATGATAATTGAAGTCAAATAAGAAGGGTTGTATGAAATTGATGATTTACGTTAAGTAGGCTAAATGGGTCAAAAATGTGGTTTTATTACTATACCGGAAGGGTTGTATAAGTAATTGATTACGGTACTATAACCGGGTATGGGTAGAATTGTACATAAGTACGTTAATCAAGAATTGGAGACGCGGATTGAAAGTCTAAAGACTCGGTTGTGAGTCATGGTTAATAGACAAACAATTTCGCATTTGAAATTGTATTAACAAAGTTTGCTTTCGTATAAGTGAATGACATGAATAGGTTTAACGCATACCGGGTATCGAGTGCATAAATCCCAAGTACGAACCCCGGATAATGTAAAAGTATTATAGTTATAACGTTTATGTAAGTTTTGGGTTAAAACAAATGAGTAGTTTGACGAAAACATGAACGGGTCGAATAAGTGAAAACGTATATATAAAGCCGAGAGCCTTAAGTGAATATTTTCCTTAGACCGGATGTTGGATTTCAACTTCATATGATAGAATGTGAATTTACAAGCAAGTAGGAAGAAACGGGAGGTTAAACGGGTAAACGGTTCAAAAGTTATGCGCGTTTTAGTGCGTACGGATGACGAAACGGAGCTGCAGAAAAATGCATTTTCTAGAGGGCGTCGCCGACGGCCTTAGGGGCGTCGCCGACGGGCTCTAGAAAGTCAGTTTTTGGCTGACGGGTTATTTGGCTGTCTACGGAAGTTTTGGGCTACAGACACTTGCAAGGGCCGTCACCGACGCCCCTAGGGCCGTCGCCGACGGCCTCCCCATGTTCAAAAACCTGAAATTTGTTATCCAAGTTGATTTGGGAATAGTAGGCTTCGGTTTGTTATCCGTGGACCACGGCGGGCCTCCCAAACATGATTTTGATCGTTCCTTTGACGTTTATGAGCTATAAATCTAAGTCTAAGTACCGTGTAATTAATATATGGATATATAAGAGGTATGTAAGATCTTTAACATATACGTAAGAGTGTATGTACATATGTAGACGTGTATTTAAATATATATGAACGCACGTATGAGTGTATGCAAGTAAGTAGAGACGTAGTAATGTATGTACGTATGTAGATGTGTATTTATGTATATGTGAAGATACGTATGTGTATATGTACGTATGTAGAGACGTAGAAATGTATGTGCGTATGTAGATGTGTATTTTGGTATATATGAAGGTACGTATGAGTGTATGCATGTATGTAGAGATATAGGAAGGTATGTACGTATGTAGATGTGTATGTATGCACGTAAGAATGTATGTATGCATGATTTAGATACGTCGAGTAATACGTTATTAATAGTGTGCCTTGAGAATGAAAAGTAATGC
Source organism: Helianthus annuus (assembly GCF_002127325.2). NCBI lineage: Eukaryota > Viridiplantae > Streptophyta > Magnoliopsida > Asterales > Asteraceae > Helianthus > Helianthus annuus. The sequence continues at coordinate 45,589,411 of NC_035438.2, forward strand.
AGGTACATTATTGAAGCCTCACCGGGATATGGATAAGCAGATGAAATGCTTAAAGTTAGAAAGATAACGAAATGGGAAATGTACGAGATTGAATCTTGTTTATGTATTGTATATTAGTGTTATGAATGTATGTGGTGAGTGCAGGTTGTACGAATCACGGGCGGTTATCACGAGGAATAGAGATCAAAGATCGAGTTACAAAATAGATTGTACGGGAATAATTGAATATGTACTTTAGTAAACAGGACTTATACTTTATTTTTGTAAAAGATACATATTAAAACGAACTTTCAAGTAAGTCAAGACGTTTGTAATGAAAGAAATTTTATGGCACGAATTTCCGCTGCGACTTTTTGTCAAATACGTATTTGGGCCTTACAGATAATCAGGCAGAGGAATTTTGATCTGCGCCGTTTCCGCGTCAGGTTCACGTGCCTCCGCCGATCCAGATGAAACACTAATCGCAAGAGCAAGCTGCATCTAAAATTCCTCCTCGAAGAAATTAAAATCCACATCGGACGAAAGTGAAGTCGAATTGTTGTTAATATTCTCAACAGATGATAAATCAACGTCTCCGATTGCATGTAGCGGTGATAGAGGTTGTGGTGGCGTGTCGGTGATTGAGAGATTGAGAAGAGAGAGAGACTGAATTAGGGTTTTGTTTTAGAAGAGGAACGATGATGAGAGAATGAGAGAGAGGGTATAATGAAGCGTACATGAGAAGCTTCTCAATCCTGGCCTTAGAGCAATGCCACATGTTCTCTTATGTGGCTGCTTATTTGGCATCAACCATAGGGTGGCATGTGTCCCCCAATGGTTTGCTTTATTAGAGATATAAATATAGATATAGATGTGTTAGATTAATAAATGAATTGAAATTCCTTTTGGATCATACGGTGTTAAGCGTGGATGCCTCCATTACGCCGTCACACCGCCTTGTGACATGGCGTGGTGATGGCATGGAGATGGAGGCGGCAAGAATTCCACCGGTGTGGAGAGGGTTTGGCTCGGTGATGTGGCGGCTTGTAATTGGTGAATGAGTTTGGGATGTTTGGTGATGGGTTTTTTTTTTGGGGGGGGGGGGGGTTAACAAGAAGAAGGCGGGTCTCAAAAAATGCCACCTCCCATCCCGTGCTTTCTTTTACCATGCCCCCTGCTAATGTGGCTGCCACGTGACTTTCATGCCCCTCCACACCGTGTAGTCTCAAGTTGTTAAGAAATTCAACTAAAGAAATTGGAATCCACAACCACTCACTATCATCATATCTCCTCACCACTAACTTCGGTCTCACTAGTCGTCATCCCATACGCGTCACCTCCATACAATCGTTGCCACATGCACCTCAACCACCATTACCGCTACGTCCACCACATACCACCTCCCACAACCCATCATCGCCACATTCGTTCCTCCCATCACCCCAACGTCAGACACCACCATTGTTGGTGCCATCACCATCACACTTACTCTTGCCCCCCCCCAACCAAGGATGACAATGTGACGATTATTGGTATCCCATACCCGATTGTAAAGTTGTGCCTGATACCCGGTCCAATACCAATCGCTACCGAGTTTACGATACCCATTGGTTTGTAAAAGTTACCCTTTAGGATTTTTAAATATATTTCATAGTGTTTCATATAAGTTTTACCACCCAAGAAAATAAAGGTTAAAACTCAAATGAATTAATTTGTAGAATGCTATGTTATCAAAGAACAAATTAAAAAAAAATGTTTACGAGTATGGTTAGATAAATATATATGTACGTCTGGGTAATCGGATCAGTTATCACCTAATACCATATTCGTCTCATACTTGTGAAAAATCTTAAAACTAATCTCATCCACATCTCATTACCCGTCTCGAATGTTTCAGGTTTACCATTGATTCGGTTTCCATCCCTAACCTCTGCCACTAATGATGGTGGTGTTGACGACGACACCCAACAAGATTGGGGTGGCATTCGTGGTGGTGGTAGTGGTGGGGTGATGTTAACGGGTAGGGTGATGCAACGTAGGTGGTGATGTAACACCCTACTTTAATATGGACCACTGGTTTAAAATTTTGCAGCGAAAATTAGGTCCTGGACCTTTTTTCTTTCAAAACCTTCACACTTGAAGTTATAGAACCATATGTTACTTGTAAAACCATTCATTATTCATACTTATATGTAAAAAATTGTTATCTATATCTATATATATTCTAAAGTTTAGTTATATGTTCTATTTTAAAACCAAAATTTATGGTTGTTTTAAATGAGGTCATTTACATATATATCCCCCTCCTAAGATCATTTATTACATATATACCCAACCCATAAAATCAATTACATATTTCCCCCTTTTAAACCATACATATTACGTATTTACCCATTTTATTAAAATCACTCATATTGAATTACTATTTTACCCTTAATGAACTTATTAAATGATTATTACATTTTTCCCCTTTCTAATACCATTACTTACATATTTTATGATTTAATGTGTAATATAATTGTTTACAAATAAGATATTAACCTAATGATATGAATTCATTTTTTTATAAGCCCTGCCTATTTTTTTATAAGCTTCTGTCTCTGTTATGTGAAAATTGAAAGTTTTGCTTATATATAATACGTCATAGCTCTTAAGCATTATTTTTTTTAAAGAAAACAGTCATGCGACCATGGTTTAAAAATTTACTTTTGCTGTAAAACAGTTTTTTCAATATTATTTTGAATGTTTAAAACATGACAATTAGATTTCTGAAATAGCATTACACAAAAAAATGGAAATTTAGCTCCTACTTCAAAACAATTAAAATGTTGATGATCGAACTAAGATTTAGGCTAAAGAAAAATTGATTACGACTTGAAAAAAACAAACGTATATTGTATAACAATATGTTTTTTTATATAAGATATTTTAGATAATCAATATTTTAACGTAAATTGTTAGTGTAGTTAACTAAAATTTAAATGTATAATGGGTCGGTTGTAAAAAATATGTAAAGTTAAACTTAACCAGTAACTAGATATGTAAAAAGGTCACTTGTTTTATAAAATGGGTATGATCGTTTTTTTTTTTCAAAGAAATATTTTAAAGATTTTATAACAACATATAGAGTATTGACTAGATTGATTTTGAAGTTAAGAGATAAGAAATTAAGAAAAAGGGTAAAAGAGTAATTTCATAAAGAAAGGGGGAAATATGTAATTGATTTTAAAGATTGGACAAATATGTAATAAGGGCTTTTAATAAGGGGATATATGTAAAAATTCCTTTTAAATGCACCAGCCTATAAGAATCCTATTAATTTCATTTAATTTACTTAATAATCACAAGTTACATTACTTTAATCATTTGGGTCAAAAACAATTCCAGTTTAATAATCACAAGTTACATTACTTTAATCGTTTGTGTCAAAAATAATTCCACAAACCCTAGATCATCTTATAATAATAATAAGAAGAAAGCTCCGGCCGCACACAAATCTCCGGTATTCGACTGCGATTGCTTCGATTATTACACGAACTATTGGTTCCGGTGGGACACGTCTGTTAACCGAGAGCTAATTCATCAAGTAATTGAAGCTATTGAAGAAAACTTTACCAGTAGTGAACAGGTTAACTGTCGCGACCGTAAACCTAACCAGAAGAAAGAGAAGGCGAGTCATCGGAGGTTCGCCGGAAAAGCTTTAAATCCTCCGCCAGAGGTTTCGGTTTCGCCTCCGTACGACATCTCATTAGTTTCACCTCCGTACGACATCTTATTAGTTGCATCGTTTTGGTTTTGATTTTTCCCAGGAATTGTTTTGTTTCGATCTAAGTTTTTTGAGTTCGTTTCGGTAAGATCTTTTACGTTTTTTGTTCCGTTTTCAGTTTTTTTTAGTTTTGTGTAAATTTAGTTTCCTTTCCGATTAGATTCGCTTTATTTGTTTTTGGTTCAGGTTCGGTTTTCATTTCAGCAACATTATTTGTCTCAGCTTATTTGTTTCGGTAAAATTATTCAGTTTGTATAGGTTCATTTCGGTCTGGTTTGTTTTTTGGTTCGTTTAGGTTTGGTTTCAGTTTCCTTGATTTTCGCTTTTAGTTGGGTTCCATTTTTTATTTAGTCCCTGGTTCGCTTTCTATTGGCTCAAAACTATTTATGCGGATCAAGTTAAAAACATTTATTCACATACACACACGCGTGGTTAAGGTACGTTGCATAATCTATACATCTTGCTTTAAACAGAAGTAGGTGCAACCCGTAAACGAATTGGAGGTTCAATGTTATGTTCGTTTATTTTCATTCATTTATGTTCGATGATTGACTTTCGCTTATGTATGTCCTCTCTCTTATTTGCGTTCGTTTGTAACCATTCTTTATTTTCATTTGAATGTTCGTTTAAATTTATACATTACTAATATTCATTTGAAATAGTTTTCATATTATCAAACCATTTGTTTACTTTTAAAAAGTTGGATGTAATGATACTGGTAGAATATTGACTTCCACCATGCTGGTAAAATTAACACAGTTTTACAACCCACCAACCCGATTACTACTCGCCTGCCTATTTAAATAAATGAGTTAAATAAGTAATGAACCGCATTCAGGTTACATGAATTTAAGCGTGACGGAGTTAGACTTGCATGGAGTTTTCCTACATATTTTGATAGGTCTGTTTGAATTTGCATATAAAAAATAATTATCTGAATATGGTTTATTTCAACTTCAACTTTCAGTAAACAATTTCTAAGTTTAGCTATATCTTATATTTAAAATCAAAATTTATGGTTGCTTTAAATGCATTACAATTAACTTTAATGAAATAGTACCAGCCTTTATGACCATGTTTAATCAATGAGCCTCTTCTTTTTCTCCATATATTAATGTTTAAGTTAGGGTTTATAGACTTTTCATAACAATTCACCTTAAAGGATTGATTGGTTATTAGATAACTAATACTTAATATTACAATTAACTTTAGTGAAATACTACAAGCCTTTATGACCATGTTTAATCAATGCGGCTCTTCCTTTTCTCCATATATTAATTGAAATAGCTCTAGCACGGGATTTCTGGACTCTGAGATATACTACCAGTTTAGCAAATGGTAGTCTTGAGGTAAGTTTATTGTACCATTGACGGTTCACCATTATCTTTAGAAATTTACTTCTGATGTATATGTTGCTTCTTTAAATAACTGAGAAATAGAGGCGAAACGAGTTGGTTAACGGGTATTAAAACAACATCACATGACTATAAGCACAATGACAATTGTCACAAATAGAGGACTACATTGTACCTATGCGTCAACTAAAAATAAAATTTAATTAAATGGACTAAACAACTACATTAAGTTTGAGACCAGGGTAAAAATCTAAAACATAATTTTTGTTTATTTTTTACTTTTATAACCAGATGTGTTGCAGGCATCTGAAAATGTTACCCTGGAGTCGGTACACAAGATTGGCAAGCTGGAGTGACATACGTGTCCAGATAACACTTTTTAAGTCCTGCATACCCTATTTGTTAAGTATTGGGTTAATTGTAATAAATTTTAGTATATAAATATATAGATTATATAACTAAACACTTGAAGAACTGTTAGGATTTGTTAATTTTATTGGTTTATAAACTGCTTTCTGATCTATAAAAGGGAACAAAACCTGTAATTTGACTTTTAGATGTTAAAACTAAATTTATATGTGTATGTGTATGTAGTATAATATGTATATATATATATATATATATATATATAACATCTATTTTACACCATTTAAAACACAATGAAAAAGAAAAAATAAAAAAAATTGAAAACTGTGACGTCTTTTGAAGAGGATTGAGAAACCACACGTCCATAGATTTGAAGTTTTGTGAGACCACATGTGGTGGGGCGCAAACCTCTCTCAAAGCGTCTTAAAAACGTGGGGGAACACTGTACCCTCGGGTGTTTTGAGCCTTTTTTGACTGGTGGTGCTACCACAAAGCGCCGAATGAGGAGTGGACTTTGGTCAAAATAACCATGGTCAAACGGCTAACTTTAAAAAAACCCGGTTTTTGTTTTAAAAATCTATACTATATTCGCACTTTCGTACCGTGTCACGCACTATCTATATCAGTCGTCGTTCCAGAAAAAAAACAATAACTGTTATGCATGTCGTGCATCGCACGGGTATTCCCCCTAGTTATAGTTAAAACAAAAGTAAGATTTGACGACACATGATTTATAATAACTATGCAAACTTTTCATTTAATGAACATGTTATCTACAATCGCATTTAGTTTCGTTACATTCTTCTACAATTTCATTTCATTTTGCACTAATCACCTAGCATAACATGATTGTTTATTCATTTAAGTTATGGACATGTTATTTGAATTTTCGTCATTTACGGTGATTTATTTATATAAATTCCATATCCAGAAAGAAAAAAGTGAATATTGTTAGATATTTAATGTAATCGGGATTGATTTGGTGATCAAAGCGAATAATAATACACATCAAACAAGTTAGGAGGTGCGGGAGTGCACGCTTGTTTGAATTATTGTAATTCGAAGTGTACGGGCGGAGCCCGTACTCTACAAAAGTTCCAATGGGGCAACGCCCCTGGGAGCAGGGTCCAAGGGGCGGCAGCCCTTAGCAGGGTCCAAGGGGCGGCAGCCCCTTGCTTCGATCGGGCTTTTATTTTAATTAAATTGCCTTAATAAAATTACATCAGAAAATTTTATTTACCAGAAAATATCATAATTTCGAAACTTCAAAATTATGGCAGTTTGATGGCAATTATGTCTTAAAATTTGAGATAACTGCCTAATAGCAGTTAATCACCCCCAACCCATAAATTCGTAGACAAGTTTTGATCAGTTTCTCCTGGTTCAAACAATTTTTGCATACAGAGTTGTATATGATTAAATTATTCGTACACACATACCCTTGTTCAAATTTCTCGAAAATCAGAGTTGTATATGATTAAATTATTCGGATGAACCACCGAAATAATTTGATCTGAGAGTAATTACACGCCTCTCTAATCATCCGGTTTTCTGAAAATTCCCCAACAAACATGATTCTTTTACATATCTATATCTATATTTTAGTGAACATGAGTCTCTTACATATCTATATCTATATTTTATGTGAAACTCTTTTTAATTAACATTTTTTAAAATAACATTAAAACTAAGTTATACTTTGGGTTTCGGGTTCGGTTTCGGTTTCAGGTGTGTTTTGGGTTTGGGGTATGTTTTGGGAAAAAATGGGAGTTAGTTGGGAATAATATCCGTAAAAACCCGGAATCGGTGGCGTGGTCGGATAAGGGGATGTTGGGGTTCTAGGTGGCATCGGATAATATCCAAGCTCACCCGTCCGCAGGTCTCTTCGATAACGGTCTTTTTGCTCGTTGTTGGGATTGATTGGTGCACTTTGTCAAAACGGATGATTGGAATCCCACACGTTTTGGTTGTTAGGAAACATTGTGTTGATTGTTGGGAAACATTGTGTGATTATAAAAAGTGTATGTTATTACTGGTGTTTATATTCTTATCCTAAAATACGCACCATTCTTGGAGTTTTGATCAATTCTAATAACATAAACCTTCTCACATGTTTGAAAAATAAAAGATGACGATACCATTAAAAAGCATTCAATATGAATCAAAATCAAAATTTTACTGCTAAACGTACACATTCCTATTGTTTTTACTAAATGTATGATATTTCACCTACTAAATCAATCACATCATCTATTTGTTTTCACTCATAGCATAGCATGTGAACATTCAATGATACGTTTAGTCTCACCCAAATTCAAAATAAAGTCATGTCCCTACATGCTAAACACACCTATATTTGTAGGGATATTATATTTAAATAACCCAACTTTCACTAATTAGCCAATAATATTTTCAACTTTGATATGTACTACAACACTCCTAACTTTGAACTTATCTTCCTCTGAGACTCCCAAACTAACTGAACTCTAACCCAGTTAGTTTTTTTGATGACGTAGCAATTTTTTTTGCTAACATGGCACATTTTTGCTAACGTGGCGTCTGATGTATCACTTGATTAGTGACGTGGCGTTTAACGCCAGCTAACTGGGTTAGGGTTCAGTTAGTTTGGGAATGCTAGAGGAAAATAAGTTGAAAGTTGAGAGTGTTGTCGTACAAATCGAAAGTTGAAAGTGTTATCGGTTAATTAGTGAAAGTTAGGGTTTGTAAGGCCCTAATACGTATTTAACAAAAAGTCGCAGCGGAAATTCGTGCCATAAAAATTTCTTTCATTACAACATCTTGACTTACTTGAAAGTTCGTTTTAATATGTATCTTTTACAAAAATAAGGTATAAGTCCTGTTTGCTAAAGCACATACTCAATTATTCCCGTACAATCTATCTTGTGACTCGGTCTTCGATCTCTATTCTTCGTGATAACCGCCTGTGATTCGTACAACATGCATTCACCACATACATTCATAACATTAGTACACAAGACATAAATAAGATTCAATCTCGTACACTTCCCATTTCGTTATCTTTCTAACTTTAAGCATTTCATCTGTGTATCCATATCCTGGTGAGGCTTCAATAATGTACCTGAATTACTTTTCATTCTCAAGGCAACACTATTAATAACGTATTACTCGATGTATCTAAATCATGCATACATACATTCTTACATGCATACATACACATCTACATACGTACATACCTTCCTATATCTCTACATACATGTATACATTCATACGTACCTTCATATATACCATATACACATCTACATACGCACATACATCACTACGCCTCTACATACGTACATATACACATACGTATCTTCACACATACATAAATACACGTCTACATACATACATGCATTATCTCTACTTACTTGCATACACTCATACCTACCTTCATATATACTTAAATACACGTCTACATATGTACATACACTCTTACGTACACGTCCAAGATCTTACATACCTCTATATATATCCATGCATTAATTACATGGAACTTAGACTTAGATTTATAGCCCATAAATGTCAAAGGAACGATCAAAATCATGTTTGAGAGGCCCGCCGGGGTCCACGGATAACAAACTGAAGCCTACTATACCCAAACCAACTTAGATAACAAATTTCAGGTTTTTGAACATGGGGAGGCCGTCGGCGACGGCCCTTGCAATTGCCCGTAGCCCAAAACCTCCGTAAACAGTCAAACAACCCGTCAGCCAAAAACTGAGTTTGTAGAGCCCGTCGGCAACGCCCTAAGGCCGTCGGCGACGCCCTCTAGAAAATGCATTTTTCTGCAGTTCCGTTTCGTCGTCCGTACGCACTAAAACGCGCATAACTTTTGAACCGTTTACCCGTTTAACCTCCCATTTCTTCCTACATGCTTGTAAATTCACATTCTATCATATGAACTTGAAATCCAACATCCGGTTTAAGGAAAATATTCACTTAAAGCTCTCGGCTTTATATACCCGCTTTCACTTATTCGACCCGTTCATGTTTTCGTCAAACTACTCATTTGTTTTAACCCAAAACTTACATAAACGTTATAACTATAATACTTTTACATTATCCGGGGTTCGTACATGGGATTTATGCACTCGATACCCGGTATGCGTTAAACCTATTCATGTCATTCATTTATACGAAAGCAAACTTTGTTAATACAATTTCAAATGCGAAATTGTTTGTCTATTAATTATGACTCTCAACCGAGTCTTTAGACTATTAATCCGCGTCTCCGATTCTTGATTAGCATACTTATGTACAATTCTACCCATACCCGGTTATAGTACCATAATCAATTACTTATACAACCCTTCCTGTATAGTAATAAAACCACATTTTTGACCCATTTGGCCTACTTAACGTAAATAATCAATTTCATACAACCCTTCTTATTTGACTTCAATTATCATGCCTAATTAACTAGAACATAACCTTACTTAACAAACTAAGAAGTGATTCGGAAATCACTTACCTTGTGCATCCGTGTCCGTATCCACTTCCTTGCCTCCTCTTGACCCGTTAGCCTTTCATGCTTGAGTGCATCTTGACATGATTCATCTACTTTCATGCCACCAATTCACATTCTCGTTAGCATACACAATTGTACATGTTAAAGATCATATCAATTCATATTTCACATTTGACTTTCATTAGTCAGTTATAACAAGCATAAGACATATACCCAATTTCACATCCTTTCAAACTCATACTATTTACCATGGCATTCCATATAACGCGTATTGATGTAACATGTACCATACGACTTTCTAATATCCTACCTTTACAACAACAAGTCAAATTATGCTTCCTATGTGTAGTTGACTTTCAGAAGTCAACAGTTTATCATATGAACTTCCGACTTATCCATATATATCCGTAACATCATTTATGCTATATCAATGACACTATATACATTTCTTACTCACGATTCAAATGTGCTTACAATCACATGATCACCTAGTGATATTAAACACAACGTACAAGTCCTTAATGCATAGTCTTGACCAAGACATACATTCAAACCGAATTCTTGTATGAGTTCCATCTAAAGCACATTCTTCAAGTTAGTATACTACTAATTACATCATTACCTCATCTCATTCATATATAGCAAGCCATTTCATACAATCTCACATCTTAACTTCACTTAGACATTTCATCATACACTTGGTGTGTGTACACCCTTTAGTGCATATTGTACAACTAATTAAAGCACATTCTTCCTAGTTCATCCATGGATTAACATAATCTTTCACAAATCATTATCATAGCCAAACATCATGCATATTCTATAAATACTCAATTCATTTAACATTAATTCATCTAATACCTTACACTACATCACGAATTGAGCAAGGCTTGGACATGGTGAAACACCCATGTCATCTTCATCACCCAACTAGTGGGTTTTTATCTTAAAACATCAAATTAATCGAATTTATGCCTAACACATGTTTCCTAGGATGATATTAACCCATATTCATGCTCAATTTCATACAAATTCGTGGATTGATCAAAACCCACTTCATATCAAAATCACCAAATCAAAAATTACAACTTACCAAGTGATTTTTAGGGCTAGATGATTAAGAATTCAGGTACATGCATTAGATTTGGGTTGAATTCCCCTTTCAATTTGAGCAAATTGCATCTTTTGAGCATTCTCCTCCTCTTCCCTTTGTTGGTGTCGACACACACACAAACTACTGACTTTGTATTTTACTCAAATTTCATCTTAAATCTTTAAGTTCAGCCCCTCATGTTTGTTACTTGTTCATAATTGTCCCAATTTCATTCCTTGTTTGTTTTGACTAACTATTTAACTAGGTTAAATAGCCTAGTCATTTTGTTTTATGTTTTACATTGGAAACATACTATCGAATATATAAATTCGGATTTTGGGGCGTTACAGGGTTATTTAAATCTAGGGGGTGTAAACAAGCCCAGAGGCTCGAGAGCTACTCATTATCGGCTCGGTTAGAAGCTTGAACGGGTCGAGCTTTAACGAGCTCGAGCCGAAACACAAATTTATTTATTTTATATATAATATGATAATAATGATGATAACAATGGCGAGCCGAGCTCGAGCCAAGCTTTGGCTTGTTTAAGCGAAATTGAAACGAGCTCGAGCCGAGTTTTTAGTTCGTCACCTTTATACTATGTGTATTGACCTATTTTAACGTATGTGACAGGTGTTTAGGATGTTGTGCTATGCTAGCTTTTGTGGAATCAAGCTAGGGGAGTCTAGAAACATCATTTAATAATTTATGAGTTGTCGGAACAGTTTTATCTGTCTGAGATTGTTCTTAAAATAGCTAGAGCCGAGCTTGAGCTATGGATTTTACTTGCAAGCCGAGCTCGAACTCAAATTGGTAGGCTCGAACCGAGCCGAGCTTCATAAAAACATGACGAGCCGAGCTTCATAAAAACATGACGAGCCGAGCTCGAGTCTAGTCAAGCTCAGGCTCGGCCCAGCTCGTTTACACCCATATTTAAATCCTTCCGTATGGATAAAAATAGAACAATGATGTGATGCATTCAATACCGGAAAGAGATTACATTCGGTAGAACCAATGGGTGGTGGTCCATTGACAAAGATAAAAGTCTTTAAATACTTTGGTAAGGGGGTCTTGGATTCAAATTCCATCATAGGAAAAAAGAAAATTTCCGTTAAAAAAAGATTGCAATGGGTAGAAACAACAGGAATAACTTTACACAAATTACTCCCTTTTGTAACTTTCTCTAACATAATATTTACTTTAACATGACCATTCGGAGACACATGTTCCATCAGCATGAGTATCCAGAATCCAATCCTGTAACCAAAAATTCATTATTTGATGATGGCATCCTCACCCATTTCATCCACCCACCACCACCACCACCACCCTCCGGCACCTCCTTTTCTCCACATTCTCTCACTTTCCCTTCATAATAATAAGGTCAAACTTTACCCTTTTCATTTTCCCCAATTCTTTATTCATCTCCCTGTTTTTTGTGCCAATTTTTTTTATTATAACCCCCTTATTTAGTGGTACCCTTTATTGTTTTTTACAGTTTTCTTGCTTTAATAAGACGCACAAACAGCGTACCAGCATCATATTGCAAGCTACTGCTGAAAAAAAATCGGTTCTTGATAATAGAATGCTGGTGAGTGGATGTTTGACTTTATCTTTTGATATTTGGTGTGAAAATTAGAAAAAAAAAATTGATTTTTTTTTGGTTGAATTGTTTGAATTTGTGTAGGTGTTTGTGCCTCCTCATCCTTTGATTAAACACTGGGTTTCAGTGCTCAGAAATGAGCAAACACCATGCCCGATTTTTAGTAAGTTTTGTTGTGGAATTTAGTTATCTTTATTATGGGTTTTTGTTTTTTTCTGTAGGTTGTGACTTGTAAGTATTCATTTTTGTTTATGGAATTAATGTGACATGCATTTGGATCATGGATTCACTTGATCTTGAAGTAAAATCTGTAATTATACTTTAGTCTAAAAGTTAATCCCTTTTACTTTTGTTTTTGTTCTTTTTTTTTCATTTTTTTAATCCAAATGGAAATGTAAGTTGTCAATGAATGTAAATTTGTTTCTAGTCGTAGTCAGCGGCGAAGCTTGACCCGAATGAGAGGGGGGGGGGGGGGGGTTAGATTTCTATAGAACCGGGGGTCGAAAACGTATATACCCAAAAATTCCTATAGAACCGGAGGGTCGAAAACGTATATACCAAAAAATTTCTATACGAAGACTACACACATAACACCACTGAGCGAAAAGTTCAGGGGGTCACCCCCCCCCCCCCTTCTATACTTCGCCCCTGGTCGTAGTGGTAAGCGTTTGAGTCCGTCTAGCAGAGGTCTCTTGTTCAAATCCAGCTTCCACTGGTTTTCTATCTTTAGCCCCTTGAAGGCCGTCTGTCTAATGCAAGTTGTGTTTTACCTGATCCCATTGATTAGCAGGGTATTAGTGGGATCCGTGACTTTTCTTGTGACGGGTTCTCAATGAACATGATCTTGTTAGAATCTGATTTAATTTGGTTCTTTCATCTTTTTGGTCAAAAGGGTTCTGATTTATTTGCTAATTTTATTGCAGAGAGCGCCATGGCTGAGTTGGGAAGGTTGCTTATGTATGAAGCATCAAGGGATTGGCTGGTATACATTATTCTATTCTTAAAAAAATTTAAGAGTTAATTGCCATTTTCGTCCCCGTGGTCGTGGTTTGTCCAATTATGCCAGTTCAGACCAAATTTCAAATTTGTACCATTTTCGTCCCTGACATTCTTGAAACATGTCAGTTCCATCCAAAAAACTAAGGTTAAATCGAATAATTAGACAAACCACATGGACGAAAATGGTAGTTTAACTCATGCTTTTTTGGACGGAACTGGCATGTTTCAAGAATGTTAGGGACGGAAATGGTACAAATTTGAAATTTGGTCCGAACTGGCATAATTGGACAAACCACAGGGACGAAAATGACAGTTAACTCAAAATTTAATTACAACAAGACTTAATTAAAGATAATAAATAAGGACAGAACAGGGTTGACACAAAAGTCAAAATTGGTCTTTTAGCATTATATAAGTTTGAGATGCCTACATTTGTATTTGTGAATTAGCTTTTGGCATACATGCTAAGCAAAAAAAAAATATTGTTTTTTGCAGCCTACAGTTTCAGGGGAGATTCAGTCGCCACTCGGGGTTGCTTCAGTAGAATTTATCGATCCACGAGAACCTGTAGCGGTTAGTATATACATTATAGGATCGTATCACCATGCTTTATTAGAATATATCCTTCGTTTGTGTATTTGGTCTAGAAGTTTCAATAAACGCCAGTTGTTCGGCATCTTACATCCTAGCATTTCAAATTTTGTCATGATAAATGCATATTATGATATTAATCATGTGTTATATAGTTAACTTATAAGCCACATTTGCAGGTTGTTCCCATCCTAAGGGCTGGTCTTGCTCTTGCAGAGCATGCATCGTCCATCTTGCCAGCAACCAACACATACCACCTAGGTAATTAATAATGTTAATGTCCATGTGTAATTTATTACTACACTTTTTTACATAAAGTTGACATCTACCGCCTATTTTTTATACCGGTTTTTTATTTTTACTTTAAATGAAGGTGTACACGTTTTTACATAAAGTTAACATCTACCGCCTATTGTTTATACTGGTTTTTTATTTTTTTTACTTTAAATGAAGGTGTTAGCAGAGACGAGGAGACTCTTCAACCAACGGTATATTTGAACAAGTAAGTTCCAACTAGAGTTGTTACTTTTTTCTAAACACATCCCATTTAATTTAAAAGCTATTCTGTGCAATAGCCAATAGGAATCTACGAAAAGCGTTATGGTATCGTAACGTTTGTTCATTTCCTTTTATTTTTAGAGTTTGATCCATGTATGGCATTTGTTAGTATCATAGCTTCAAAACGGTGTAAAATTTGATGTCAGTGTCACCATCTCCAACCAAGACAACAAAACGACGCAATTTATTGGTGTAACGCTATTTACTCCACCGGTGTATACCAAAATTAAAATAGTAAAATAATTTATAAAATAGATATATTGTTAAAACGATATCATTGAGACCTTCAAAATGAGTATGGTCTTAACTCTTACATATATATTTACAACTGTTATTAATAAGTTAGTTAATTAGTTTTATTTAATGCAGGTTACCTGAAAAGTTTTCCGAAGGAACTCGAGTGTTCGTTGTAGATCCTATGTTAGCAACAGGTAAGCTTGCTTTTAGTTTGTTTCCGTGTATATATTGAGCCTTCCATTTATGTTTTTTATTTTCACTGATAATATTTGTTTTTTGCATTTTAATAATCCTTAGGTGGCACTATAGTTACAGCCATTGACATGATAAAGGAACGCGGAGTTGACAACCAAAATATCAAAGTGGTGAGTATAGAAGCCGTTCATATCCTGTTCTAAATAATCACAAAACTTTTTTTCATCGAGCATTTTATGCTAAATTACCTATATGCCCCTTAGCTTTCATCTACCCCCCCCCCCCCAACTGCACTTAACAGTAGAGATTGGCATGTATTTAGGTATCCGCTGTGGCATGCCCTCCGGCACTCTCAAAACTGAGTGAGAAGTATCCCGGGTACGAACGATATAACCACCTCGAAAACCATTGTGACTTGATGACACGTGTTATTATCATTTAGATTGACATTTTTTATATATAATCTCCTCAGGCTTCATGTATATGCTGGAATTATTGATCCAACTCTTACCGATAAAGGGTAAGCAATCTCACAAATTCATTAATATTTAATCAGGTGTCATTAAGTGATCTTAAGCGCGTGTTTGAAAATGATGATTTCAGGATGATTATCCCTGGACTTGGAGATGCGGGAGACCGAAGCTACGGTACATAAAACCGAACCAAACGGGATACGATTTAAAGCTTTTCGGCACAAATTTTGCTGAAAATGTTGATGTTGTGGAGTCTTTTCCATCTGAGTGTTGGTTATCGCGTGTCAGTGGTCGAGTACTTGTTTCTGTCATCTAGTTTCTAAGCCTTCGCTCTGTGTTTGTTCGGTTATAAAGTTATTTAGATGAGCTTTCTTTCTTAAGGGGCTGTTTGGATTGCTTCTTAGAACTGTTGATTTTTTATGTTTTTGGTCATTCTTAAGTATCTAAACGGGGTTGAGAGAAATATCAAAGAAACGCTTTGGTATACAGTTTAGGTCTTCAATCGACTCCCAATTAATCGGCTTTATATTATGATTATGTTTAAACACAATTATACGGTTATATAGCCGTTTTATGTATCATTAGGAAAGACACAATTATGCGTTTACATAGCCGTTTTATGCATCACTGTTAGACCAAAGAGTAATACACTTATCACAAAGAATCCCATGCATTATCAGAATGAAAAAGGTTGTGAATTTAGGATGCAACAGCATATGGTTCATACGTTGAGTAACGAGTCAAGTAACCAACGTCAACTAAATGTTTAAAATTTGGCCTCCTCACAGGTTTAGGAAACAAAAAGGAAACATTAGATTCACCGGGCTAATTTTCACCCACCAAGCTATAGGCAACTTACAACCCGTGACGTACTTTTTTGACAACGGAGCAGCCCAAACTACAACGATTACAATTATTCCGCAACTGCAACAGCAGGATCAATAGGAAGTCCAGCCACAAATATACACTAGAGATGTCTCTTCATCACTAACAAAATGGATAAAGGTTAATAAAACCATACAAATCAGGCAAATATAGCATGATAAAGCTACAAAAACAAGAGTTCACTTATCTTGTCATCGTTAAAGATTAATGTCAAAGATTAAAGTCACAGATCAAAAGAAGGTGTGCTCACATGAACGTTGACTAGAGTTCACTGTAATTTCGCCAAACCGCACGAAACTCCTCACGAAATGTATTCAATCGAGCTTTCAGGTTAGGTGTCCGAAAGCTTGCATGCATGATAGTAGCTGAGAAACAGACAATAGTCAGCAACCAAACAGTACTTGATATTATTCGACGAATAGCAATAAGATAGAATATACCAAGAAGCCCAACGGCTAATGCCCATAACAAAATCAAGAGGCCGCACGAAACAAACCAAAGAGTGAAACTCACTGCAAAAGGACAAAAGGGTAAATACTAAATTACCAAAAAAAAAGGATTATAAAGAGTAAAATGGCATTTTCATCCTTGAGGTTTGGCCAGTTTTGCGACTTTCGTCCAAAGGTTTGTTTTTCTGCATCTGGATCCAAAAGGTTTGAAATTTTGCCATTTTCATCCGGCTCATTAACTCCATCCATTTTCTCCGTTAAGTCAGTGATATTTTCGTCTTTTTTGTTAACTTAAAAGGCAATTCGGTCTTTTTCATTACATGTACAAGCATTTAGCATAATGTACAAGTATTCAAAATACCTTTACTAAATAAAAAAGACAAAAATACCCCTGACTTAATGGAGAAAAATGGACGGGGTTAACGAGCCGGATGAAAATGGCAAGATTTCAAACCTTTTGGATCCAGATGCGGAAAAACAAACCTTTGGACGAAAGTCGCAAAACTGGCCAAGCCTTATGGACGGAAATGGCATTTTACTCGATTATAAATGAGAAAAAGTTTTTGCATACCAGCAGAGGACATGATAACAAATTGCCAACGAGGACGTCCACATATATAAATTGCTCTTTTGGAAGAAGGGCGCCCTCGAAGAACAGGCCTGCAAGTTTCGGATGGTCATGTAAGAATTGCTACCGTTATATGTTCTAAACGTTTAAGCAAAGAAGCTTACATTGGTGGAGGTCTCATTTTTGCAGCTAAATGTGGTGAAATTTGCCTAACGAATCTTGTTACTTTTTCACTAAATGTGCCTGCAAAACTGTAAACCGTTCGGTTGCCAAGTTAGAGGACGTTTAACTAGTTACAGTAAAACCTCACAGAACCATCTTAAATCATGTTTTTAATGTACAAACTAGCATAATTTGCAATATTGATACTTCAAAAACTAAAAGAACATACAAAACATAAGAAACAATGACAATACATAAATTTGTGATGTCAGCAAAATGTAAAAAAATTATGACAAAGACCACTTCACATTACAGAAAAATTCAATATTTAGGGGTTCAATCTTCGGGGGTGCACTATTATGGGCTTAGAGAAAAATCTAAAAGTAGCTTAAGTGTAAATGGATTGTTACAAAATAAGTGAAGCCTGAAAATACTTGAGTGCTATTTCCATGATTAGTAAAAACAAAACAAAACAAAACAAAGTAATAAGAAAACAAATAATAATAAGAGAGACTAAAAATGTAGGAGCTAATATTTGCAGACAACAACCACTTCTTCAAATTTTTCACATTTTCAGGGGTCTTTCCATATAACTTGTGGTTATTTCTAAAAAAATTTTAACGGGACAGTTGGTCTGTCAACATATCAACTTGATGTCTTAGTAACTTACAAATCTTCGAACACGTATAACCCGTTTTTTATTCTTATAATTGGTATTATTTATGCGATATTTTAAAATTACTTATAATCAGAGATGATACCAACGAAGAAAAATCTGGAAGAACAAGGATGTGACTAGGGTTTTTTGCTGATTGACATCCTGGCAATTATTATGTATTTCACCAAAATTGGCAGCTCTACTCACTGAAAAAATGTCTTAGAAATTTATATTATATATACCAAATTACCAGTTTACCACATACAACCTAAATAAGAAAATATACTACTATAGTGGATTCAGCTAAATAACTGTTGGTAGCATTCTAAGGTATCAATAACTTCCACATTTAAATCAGAACTAGTGTTTTATACACAGTTGGATAGTGTTCTTTAATCCCAAAGAACTAATCGCAATTGTATGCAAATTGTCGGAACTTTGCTAAGAGAAACCGAACTGTTAAAAACACGAACATATATATTCTAAAATATAGATAAATCTGGATAATTGATCTAGAAGCTCAATCTTGAGTCAAATCCCTAACAAGTATGAACATAAACTAGTGTTGTACTATACACTAATGCACCCATGGATTAAGAATCTAATATCTCATACACCGTGTCGTATCGTTCAATCATCATTACAAATATCAATATACATTGCAAACGTAAAGACTAAAACCAACGTACCTATCATTTAAGAAAGCAATTGTGAGAGCTGTAGACACAGCTGCAACAATGGCCAGTGGTCTACTTAGAAATCCCAATCCTACACATAACAAATTCATCATCATTATACCCTTTATAAACACCTTCCAAAACACATCAACCAATTGTATCTCTTCATATCAGTTCCCTTACCAAGTATAAACAGAATCATCAGAAAGTAATTCGTCCGGTAACTGCCCAAAAAAACACAAAACCGTACAAATCATAAAACTAAAATTACTCAAAATAACATAAATATTAGGTCCAATTCTTCTACAAAACAAATTCCCCCAATATACACAAATATCATAGTCCTAACTTAACCAGTAGTAACCAAACAATACCTATAATAGGGCTGAACCGAACGTTTAGTGAACAGTTTGTCAATTTGTAAACCGTTTGGCAGGAAGTTAATTTGTGTTCATTCATTTAATAAATGAACAAACACGAACAAAATAATCCGTTTGTTTAGTTAAATAAATGAACATGAACAGAGACCGAGTTCATTCATTTATGTTCGTGTGAACGTTCGGTAACATGCTCATTTTAGTTCATTAGGGTTTTAAATTTTTATATATTTTATTTAAATACTTCAAAATTCAAACTAATATACATTTGTTTTCATGAACAGTATTTATTTCCTTGGATTGCAGCCCTAGAAATGAAAAAAATAATGCAAAACCGAAGTGTTTATTATTATTATACCAATATATGTAAGGATTGATGATGAAAGAAAATGATAAAGAACATACTAGTAGAGATTACACTTGAGGCGACTGTTCCATTTGTTAGATGAACGAGGGACGGTGAATTTGGAAAAGAATTCGTGGAGAGGACGAGGAGGTGATGACCAGTCGACTTCTTTCAGTGCTTCGATTAGATCTTCGGTTGAAACCGTTCCCCAATCCATTTTGATCACCCTCAAATGGGAATTTTTAATGTTGAGGTTCAAGAAAATGTAAAGATCTTGCAATTTTTGGAATGTGGGTTGTTGTTAACGATCTTGCAATTTCAAAAAAATATTTGTTTTTTTTTTCTTTTTGTGTGTGTGTGTGTGTAATATCATAGAAAACAATTTATTTTCTTATTTTTCTCATAAAAAAATACTAGTGACTTGATTTAGATTAGTATGTTGAACTTCATTAAAAAATGAGAAAAATGCGCGGATAGTCCCTGTGGTTTCGTCTTTTTTCACCTATAGTCCCCAAGTTTCTAAAATTACCTGAATAGTCCCCAACTTTTCATTTTTTATTCCCGGATAGTCCCTGAGTCTAACTTCAGTTTGTTTTCTCTGTTAAGTGGGTGTGAAATTACAAAAATACCCTTTCCTTAAAAAGGCCAAACCACAGGGACTATCCGGGCATCTTCTACATTTTTAGAGAAAAACCCACCACCACACTTTCCGGCGAACTTTTCCGGCGAAATTAATTTCCGGCGACTTTAAATCTTGAACGCGAGTTATTCCGGCACCGCCGCCTTTCCGGTGAACTGACTTCGAAGTACGGTACTCCGCCGTCAGTTCACCGAAAAGGCGGCGGTGCCGGAATAACTCGCGTTCAAGATTTAAAGTTCGTTTTCTTTTCTTTTAATAATCAGCCGCTAGAAAAATAGTTCGTTTTCTTTTCTTTCCCGACAGTCTAGCGTCACAAATGATGATGTCTTCTTCTTCGTTCCTTTTGGTTGTCGGAGATGTAGAAGGGACTGGTGATTGTTATGATCAATGTATGGTCGGAGAACGGTGCTACCGCGGTGAAAGTGATTGACGGCGAGGTGTTGATTCACGACGGCGACGGCAACGGTGATGTTGATGACGGAATATGCGGTAATAACGGAGGGTGTCGGAAATGAATGATGACAGTTGAACGTTGCCGGGAACGATCGGAGGTTGATGATGAATGATACGGTGAACGGAGATGGGCTGTGAATAAAAGATGTCGGAGAATGATTATTAGAAGACAAGCAACTCGAAACCTCTGTGTGTCGAAATCGGAACTCGAAAACTCGAACTTGAACCGGAGAAGATGATGATAAACGATGATTTGCAGAGTGACCAGAGAAGACGACACGTCGATGACGATTGAGGATGACGGATGATGAACAGTGAATGATGAAAACAGGATGTGTGATTTCTGATGATGATGAAGTCGATGTTGTGCACACTCTGATCGCACAACAACGTTCCGGTAGCATAATATGATACTTCAGTCGCACAACAACGTTCCGGTCGCACAACAACCTTGTGCAATTTGGATGATAGTTGAAACTGGTGGTTTTCGGATGTTTCGGATGATGATGATAACAGATAATGGTGATCCGATGATCCGATGATGTTGATGTTGAAGATGCCCGGATAGTGTGGTGGTGGGTTTTTCTCTAAAAATGTAGAAGATGCCCGGATAGTCCCTGTGGTTTGGCCTTTTAAAGGAAAGGGTATTTTTGTAATTTCACACCCACTTAACAGAGAAAACAAACTGAAGTTAGACCCAGGGACTATCCGGGAACAAAAAATGAAAAGTTGGGGACTATTCAGGTAGTTTTAGAAAGTTGGGGACTATAGGTGAAAAAATGCGAAACCACAGGGACTATCCGGACATTTTTCTCTTAAAAATACTTGTAACTTAAAAGATACTTGCAATTTCAATAGTTGCACCTGATAAAGAAGTGAAGAACGCGAAAAGTTAATCAACGCACTTTTGCTATATTAAAGTCTTATATATGAAAAATACACTAATTTGTGAGTTAAATGTGATTTTAGTCGTGTAGTTTGTGTCATTTTCTAGTTTAGTTCAAAAGTTTTACTTTTCGTCTGTGAGTTCAAAAAGTTTCAGCGTTGCCATTTTAGTCCGCTGGGTTAACTTCATCATTTTTTTGTTAACGAGAAGGACAATTCGGTCATTTTATATGTCATTCTGTTAACTAGAAGGGCAATTCAGCCATATAACTTTATACGGCCCGTATACACCATATAAGAATAAAATTTTACCATCTAGGATTATTAATTGCCTTTATATTTTGTTTGACTTGTAAATCTATCAAATGATCTGGACGGTAGTTAATGATAAATGATATAATTTTCTTTTTTCTAACATCCTGTGTGAAAAGAAAAACATCATTTTCTATCTTTTTACATCACAACTTTCACCCTACATATATATAATATTATGGATAAAAAAAAGTCGAATCTCTATATTATATGAATAACAAGATTACGAATTTAGGTAGAACAAAAACAACAGAAAATTAGGGATGAGCAATTCGGTACAGGTATCAAAAAATATCAGTAGCGACGCCATGCTTAAAGTTGGCCCCTTTCGGGTGCTTCGTCTTCATAAAAAACACACCAGATCTGCATGGTTGGCTGAGAAAATAATTTTCAAAAGTGACCGGAAACTAGTAGCAAAGTTACTACTAGCAACTAAGTTACTGAAGTTAGGTACCAACAGAGTCGCAAGAAGTTCGGTAACATGTCCTCATTCTTAGTATTGGCAACTGTGAAGTTTCAAGAATTTGTGTATTGACATGCTAGCTTAATGGACTTGTCCTTGATACGATGCTAGCTAATTTGAATATCAAATATTGTCTAAACTAAAAGCATGTTAACAATAACACATAAGTGGTATTTGTATGATCACTGTGATATCCATGAGACAATATTTATTCATCACGTATAGTTAACAAATTAATCTTGTGAAAAAGAAAATGGCATATTAACAAAACACGTGTGTAAAAATCATAGTTGCAAAAGTCGCTAGACGACCCCTAAGCGGTTGACCGAGGAGTTGAGAGTACTCGGCCTAGGCGGAGAGTACTCGGACATATTAAATTATAAAGAAATTAGTTTTCGGAAATTAAAAATATGTCAAATAACATAAATTTACAAAAATTTTTATAATAAAATACATGAAAATAATATTAATTCTTTAATATGATAGACATACGAATTATGTTTTGTTTTTTTTAAGTCAAACTCGGCCCGATTTGACCTACTAGATCCGATTCTGACAAAGGTTGACCGCGTTTGATCGATTCCGAGTAATTAGGCGTAGTTAAAAAAAGTCGTCTTGGTAGGCTACCTTGTAGCGCTTACTCGAAGAGTACTCGACTTTCGAGACCTTGTTTTACAACTATGCTAAAAATAGAGTTCGGTTGATGAGAGAATGTGTAGGGATGTCCACGATGGCCCTAGTTGCTACGTGTAACTTTTGTAACTTCATGCAATAGTGATGTTATTGACTTGATGATTGATGCAACTTGATGGCAACTATAATGTGAGTTGTGAAGGAGATGGTTGGTACACATTGAGTGGTCTCATGATGTGATTGACTTGATAATTGATGCAAACTTGGCTACTTGCCAACACTGGCACATGATATGCTTAGACTAGAGGCTCCCGTCACGGATGAGAATGAAACTCGAACCCAAACTCGATTAGAATACATCGAAAACATTTGGAATGGGTATAGGGTTGTTAATAAGTGGCGGAGCTTGACCAAAAGTTTCAAGGGGGTGAAAAGTCATGGAACCCAATTTATATTTAGGCAAAATAATTGGGGGGACAATCCAATATAATTTTAAAATTTTTGGACGGAAAATATGAAATTTTATACTTCTAACCGAAACATTGGGAGGGGACGGGTGCACCCCCTCACTTCACACTAAGCTACGCCCTTGTTGGTAATCGTGTATAGAACCAGTTGTGTGATTACTTTTGATATTTGCTGTGAGTATGGAACGGCTATTAGATTTGGTGATATACCCATATATCTGAACTGGTTACCCGATAACATATACTTGCTTATCTGATTATATGTCTGAGATGATTTTCTTTCTTTTTTTAATTTATTTATATTTGAGTTTTCTTTTTTGAACGGCAAACTTTTTTTGTTCCATGCCGTATATGTATATGGGATTTGAACCCAAGATCTCACTCTCCTAAGATGTTTAAAGGCTTTGCTTTTGCCAATGAACCACCACCCTATTGGTATTTATATTCAAGTTTATCTGAATTTTTCCTAAGCCAGACCCATTATCATCCACACAGATTCACATGAATTCAACTCATTTAATCTGAAAATCCACTTATATGCATAGTAATAGTACAAAATGTTAAATTTGCACATTATGCCTATTTTTTGAAGCAATTATGAATTTTAATTTGTAATTAGGCATAAGCTATACTCGAAAAACTTAAGTTATTACATAAAATACGTTTACCAAAATAAAAATAAATAAACGGGTTATACGTGATAACCCAGCCATGAATTCATTGAGTTGACACAAATACAACCCATTTTGCTAAATATATTTATGGGTTCAACCCAAAATTCGCCCAAATTGTTTAGACTAAACTCAGACTTGCGAATTTTATATTAGATTCATATCGTGTCAAAAATTTAAGTCGCCTTTATAATTCATAAACAAAATTAAACAGTAGAAAACAAATTTTAATTATAAATAAAAACAATTAACTTAACTAAAATTACTTATATAGCAATTACCTTAAATGCATAGAAAAATAAATAGTAAGCGTATTTTGTTTTTCTTAAATAACTTAATTTTAAGATACAATATTTTATAAAATTTAATTATCTTGTTGCGACGTGCGTTAATTTATCTACATCTTGATATATTGTTTTCTCAAAACCAAGTTATGAGTAGTAATGTATACCTAATTGAAGTATAAACGTACATGTTATCAAAGCTATCTTACATTTAGTTTTATTATTATTTTCTATAAATTAACACTATTTAGCCTTTTAGTTACTCTAATTACGAATATATCATTGTGACATGCTTCCTTTAATCTATAGAATTCTCCGTGAGTATGCAACTGCATCATACCTATTTTTATCTATGTATCGGTATAAATTACTCAAAACCAAATTGTGAATAATAATGCATTAGTTATTGAATCCCAAAAGCATATGTCATCAAAATTGACTCATGATTTAGTTTTTTGTTTATATAAAAAGACGACGTCTTCTCTTTTGTTATTTTAATAATAGATTATAACGTTTTATAGAATTTGGAATATACCGTTGCGGTATGCGCATTTTTTATCTACTATTTGATAAAAGTTTTTTCCACGGGTTAAATATAGTTGATTTTTTTTCTTTACCATGACGTGTTGATATCCTCTTGGGCATATCTATTTTTGTTGCAATGTTAGTATTATACTGAAACGGTAATAAACCTAACTGCCGCGTAGTTAGATAACAAAAACAATAAACAAAAGAGAGATTATAAATCATCAGAAATTTGAAAAAAAAAATATACACTTATAGATAAGCGCCCCTTCGTAACTAGTGGCTACGTGTGATAGGGGTCCACCATACATCCATTTGTTTGTGTTTGGATTTTCGGACACCCACAAACATGTGACATCCGTTCGTCCATCAAAGCATCCTAAAGTGCTCGAATATGCACTTTGGAGGTGCTCTAAAGACTACGAGTGAGTTTTGGTAAATCAACCATTGATAGATTATAACTTGTCATAGCTTGAGAATGTTATCGTCCATTATTCATAGTGCTTATCATACTTGATTTCACTCTTTTCTCAATTATTTTGTTTTGTATACCACAAAACTAAATATTTTTACTATCAATTTCAGTATCAAAGGGTCGTGTATTTGATTGATTGTTTTTACTATGAAAACTAAAGAGGTATAAATACCAAGAGCCTACCACCAATTACTCCTAAATTAATGCCCTATACAAGGTAAGAGATAAACAATAGAAATACGAGTAGATATAGGTGCCAATTTACACTCCCCCTCAAGTTGGAGGGTGTAGGTCCCAAACGCCTAACTTGCCAAGAAGGAACATCTTGCGAGCCCAAAGCTTTGGTGAATAAGTCAGCGATTTGCATTTTAGTGTCAATGCCTCTTGGTCGAATCTGTTTTGATTTCACCCGTTCTCTAACAAAGAAACAGTCCATCTCTACATGTTTCGTGCGTTCATGATAGACCAGATTATTAGCAATCTCTCTAGCGGATTGGTTGTCACAAAAGAGAGGTGTTGGGTGGTTTTGGTGTACGTTTAGCTCACTTATTAACCATCACATCTACAAGACTTCACTTAGCATTATTACCATAGCACGGTATTCTGCTTCAGCCGAGGAGCGAGAAACTATGGAACATCCAAGCCAGTCTGAATCACTATATACCATGAGTTCAGAACCACCTTCCTTTTGCAACAGGATTCCTTGTCCAGGAATAGTTTTTGAATATCTTAGCGTAACGTTCCGTATTTTCCGATTCTTTTTTCATTTATTTGTAATTCATATTTTCATTTCAATCCCTGTAATTCTAAGACTTTCTCATAATGGAAATTATATTTTGTATCTTTTTTTGTTTAATCATACTTGCATAATACGTAAACAATCACAAATACGTGTTTTATATAAAACTCGAGCCATCTGTTGAGATTTTATTTTCTCGAAATGATATTCATACGTGTTCATACATTACACATGCTTATATACACCTTAAAACCTAAAAACATGCTAAATATTGAAGTTATTGCATAAGATGACAAACCTATCAACCATCAAGGACCAAAAATGAAATTTCCCTCCTCCTAACTCCCAACCAACTTATTTAAAACCCCAACCACTATACATCGCCTTTGTAAAACGGTAGGTTTACAAGAAGAAACCCAAAAAAATAAGAACCATGCGAGTTAGAATAGCCGAGTTAGAGGGCATGAACCGGATGTTGACAAATGTAGAAACTCAGAACAGGATAGTTCAGCAGGCACTAGATTTGGCTCAAGCCCCGAGAGGGTAGTAAATTTCTAATTTTATGGGTTATATTTGACAACGTGTGTACTATGTGTATTATGTGAACTTGTTATTGTGACCGCTTGTTAGTGAATAAAATGTTGAAGTTGTATTTTCTTGAAATTATAGAAAAGTATCGGCAGAACACCCTAAGTGCGAATGACTAAGACTTTTACATTAGGACTTGACTACATCAGTTTTCCTAATAATACTTAAGTTTGAATAATGGAACTCTTATACTTGACGACTAGGATTACGACTATTAAGTAATAATGGGACTTAATAGAGGAGTTACTAATATTATTGTGAAGCATGGTGACTATGTTGTACTCCACTAAGTAGAATGATAGTTAAATCTTTGATATGAGACCAATGTAAACATGTGTTATGTCCTAAGATCAGAAACACCAATACATGTATGTACAAAACAACGACTAAACTAAGAACATGTATTGTGGTATATGACGGCCCCGTGCACTAAAATTGTGGCTAAACTAAGAGCACACTATTGAGTATGATGTGATCGTGTATTTGAAACATGGTGACCATAGGTATGATGTGGCTAAACCATGATGGCCAAAGTAAGAGCACATATTGTGGTATGCGATGTGACGGTGTCCTTGAACCATAATAACTAAAATGAGAACATATGTCATTGTGTATAGAGAGGTCATACAGTACAAAAATGTGAGTATACATTATGATACCTTATAGAATAAAAGTAACCTATGTACTAACTGATACACGCAAAATGCAACATATAAATTACATCAAATATGGCATAAAACTAACCCTTTTTAATACTAATGTTGGAAAAAGCGTGTTTTTGTCTTCCTTTTGTATTTTCAGAATTAAATGAGCTCAAATTAACAAAAGGAGCAAAAAGACAGCAAAATCTAACCTAAATACAAGAAAAGGGACAAAAGTGGATTGCCCGACCCCTCGACAGCATCCTCCCAAGCAAAACAAAGAAAATAGAAGACTAAACACGCCCCGTGCTCAGCGAGCACGGGGCCGTGCCCAAGAAGCAGCAGAAAAGACAAACTAATAGAAGCTTCTATTGCCCACCACGGGGCCGTGCCCAGCGGACACGGGGGCGTGGTCAGAGTACTGCAGGCGCATTTATTGTAATTGCGAATTACAATTAATGAAGAGAGAGAGAGTGTCAGACGACCACGGGGCCGTGCCCAGCGGGCACGGGGCCGTGTCTAGGCTTCTGTTCAGCCTATAAATAGGAGTGCTTGGAGCCATTTCAACTCATCCCTTGACACACCACCTCTCTCACACTTCACCCACCACCCACCACCACCATAACACCATCATCCACCACCATCATCCATTGTCCATCATAGAGTGTGTGAGTCGTCTCGGGATCCAAGATTGATCGTAAGAGTTCTTGACAATCAAAGGCCATGTTTGCCTAAGTCTCTTACATCACTTGGTGAAAACAAGGGTCTAGTGTAATACTTTTTATTTTTAATCTTTTGCACTTTTTATTTGGTTTTGTATTAATGACTTTAATAACTAGTTTCTTATGTTGAAGGTGATTCTTCCTTATCGTTTGTCCGTGGTGTCTTGACATTGTTTTACTGTCAATATAAAATAAAAGATTTTCACCATTCATATCTCCACGGTCTATATGGAGGTATGTTGGCTACCTGGTCGGGGGTTAAGGGAACGGTTTGGTAAGAGTCTTGCCCTTGTTCAGCGTTTAGAGGTCCTGCAAGGGACCTGGGTCAAATTTAGTAGGATCTCCTTCAATACCCAAAGGTATTGGATGGCGGGGATCCAAACTCTTTGACCCCCTCATAAGTTAAACTACTATTAATACTATAGCCCGGCTATTTAGGACTGTATCCCTGCTGACTCAGACTACTTAGTCGAGGGTAACGTCACCTTCAAAAGAGGGGCCTACCATAATTTGCATTAATAACTTAACTAATTATCTTTCAATAATCCGACCCTTTAGGATTGTATCCTTGCTGACTCAAACTACTGGGTTGAGGGTAACATCACCTTCAAAAGAGGGGCCTACTACAATAACTAAGATAATCTCTTAAACAAGTGTAAAAGTGCGAAATTAATCAAAGGTTACACTATACACGAGTCGGATCCAAGTGATTCATCTTGTCTATCTGTTTTTATTTTTATTTTTATTTTTATTTTTATTTTTCAGCATTTAGTTAGTTTTATTTTCTTAGTTTTAAAAATCTTTTCTAACATTTTGATTTGATTAGACGTTGAGGATAAACCGGTACTAAAAGCTCTTGTGTCCTTGGACGACCTCGGTATCTTACCAACACTATACTACGTCAACGATGGGTGCACTTGCCCATATGTGTGTTTAGTGTTAGTAAATATCGTGTTTTATAAATTTAAAACTTGGCTAAAAAGTGTAAAAAGGGCTTAAAAAATACATCTAAAACATATACTGTTGGTGCACTGATGTCTGCTGACTATGTCTTATCGAGTCTTATGTCTAAGATAGGTTAAACGAGTGTTCAAAAGTGTTTAGATTAGGGTTGTTTAGGGTTTAAATGGTCCTGGCCGTTTGAAGCAGGCTGGTCGTTTGAGTCATGACCGTTTAAACAAGACATGTCATGTTCAAACGGAAGGGGTTGTATCTATAAACAGATGAACATTTCAAACGGTTAAGATATGCATGTATGTGTGTGTAAGCGAAGGTGCTGCCGGATTTCTGTCAAAATCCTTGTAAAAGCTCGCAACCAGTAATAGAAAAGAAAGATTGAAAGGAACAAGCTGTTTTTGACTTGGTTTACTTTGATTCCGCCTCTGTAAACTAAGATGAACTACTTTCACTGACATTTAAGGTCACCGGATTGGTCCAACAAGTGGTATCAGAGCTCAGGACGAGGAGTTCATACCAAATTCAGCTTGAAATCACCGGTTTATCTCACTTCTACCTTTCTTTTCTGATTTGAACTATTTGTTACGGTTAAAATGGCTTGAAAAGCTCACATATCAAACGAAACACACTCTTAACGAATTCTTGAAAGTTTTGTATCAAAATTCGACGTAAAAGTGATAAAAATGGACCAAAAACAGGGTTCCGTTTGAACGAAGAATACTTTCGTTTGAAACTATCGTTTGAAAACAGACCTTTCGTTTGAACATTCGTTTAAAACTGACATTCCGTTTGAAAATAATGGATTCCGTTTGAACTTATCGTTTGAAAGTGGTGTATTTCAAACGATCAGGACAGCTTTCGTTTGAAATTGTATCGTTTGAAATTGTATCGTTTGAAACCATTTCGTTTGAGACCATACCGTTTGAAACCATACTGTTTGAAACTATACCGTTTGAAAGCATTCCGTTTGAATCTGTAATTTTTCAAAATCAAAAATATTTCTAAGTGTTTGCTGATTTTTCAGGTTCATTCAAGATGGATGATATATTCTTGAATCCGTTCAGTGACAGGTACGCGTTTGCTGGAAACTCCGGCAATGATGATACTTCATCAAGTAACACGAATGAAAATCCAATGGTCATGAAGAAAAAGGAAGCTTGGGAATCGGAAAGTGCTTTTGGAACATTCAACAAACCTCCAAAACTAATGGCTATCGAAGATTACAGTAGGTGGTCGAGAAAGTTTGAAGACTGGTTGATGGCATTTGCATTTGCTAGCTGGAAGAGTTTGAAGAACGGCTATGAACATGGAGAAAAATCTGGTGAAATGTTGACCTCATCTGATGAGATTGATTCATTTGTAGCCGAACAAAAGTGCATAGCGTTGTTATTTCAGTTTGTTCGTGAAGATATAATCTCACTAATAGATTATAAGAATGCAAAAGATCTTTGGATGAAGTTAGAAAAGAAATGTATAGGTAGTGAAGAAATCAAGAAAAACAAAATAAAACTGCTTAGGAAAGAGTTTGACATGTTTGGGTGTATAAAGAATGAGTCGGTTTGTAAAATGATAGAAAGATTTGGTCATCTGAAGCTGGAATTGGCAAGACATGGTATCAAATATATTGATGAAGAACTTGTTGACAAATTGTTCGATTCATTACCAGACGAGATGGATTGGAGATATTATGCACTGATGTTGAAGAACACTATTGCTCCTGAAAATTTGAAACCAGATTTGGTAATTGAGAGACTTGAAAGTCACGAACTGGAACTGAAGAAGACATACAAAGTCAATCACTCATCTTATCAACAGAATCTGGATCTGTACTATCCGAAAAGCATGATGCCAAAAGCAACTTCTCCTAAAACTGCGTTTTCTGCTGAGAATGTGTCAACAGCAAGCAAAGAAAGTCAAAGCAGTGGAAGTCACAGTGGTTATCACAGTGGATCTTCATCATCTGCAAGTCATTCTGATGCGAAGTTTCGATGCAATATTGCAATAGATTTGAAGAATGCACAGAATTTTGACGAGGAGTCGGCTAAGCAACAGATGGTTTTCTTGGCGTCGGTGTTGGAATCATATGAAGGGTTAGTAGCTGGGAAGATAGGCAATACAAACCTAACGAAAGAGGACTATGATCAAATAGATCCTGAAGAAATGGAGCTAATCGATATTCGTTGGGCTATGGCCAGTGCTGTTCGTCGTGCACAGCGTTTCATGGAAATAACGGGTAGAAAATCAATTGGTGGTCTGTCTACAAAATTGGGTTTTGATAAATCCAAAGTGACGTGTTTCAAGTGTAAGCAGAAGGGTCAGTTTAAACGAGAATGCAGAAACGCTTATGCTGATGAGTCGGAGAACCCTTTCAAAGATGATTACTACAAGAAGGCGATTTATCACCAGAATAAATCTGAGCCGCCTAGATTGAAGCAGGCTAAAGATAACAGAGACAAATCTAGGGCTCTTGCGGTGATCTACGATGATGAGGGGTATGATTGGAGCAAAGAGGTTCTACCGGAAGAAGACGCGGTTGGTTATGCGTTCATGGCGAAGAATGAACCCATTCCGTGGAAAGACAATCGTACTGAAGAGCAGAAAT
This sequence comes from Helianthus annuus, assembly GCF_002127325.2. Taxonomy (NCBI): domain Eukaryota; kingdom Viridiplantae; phylum Streptophyta; class Magnoliopsida; order Asterales; family Asteraceae; genus Helianthus; species Helianthus annuus. The sequence continues at coordinate 45,621,291 of NC_035438.2, forward strand.
ATAGATACAGAAAAATGATTGCTGAAAACAAGATCATTAGACTGTCTGGTATCTATTCGGAAGCAAAACGAGCGAGAAGATGGGATCCGGACAGAGAGTGTTATCTTGATCCGTATGGAAACATTGCGATCGATGACAAAACACTAGATATCAAAGCTATCATCAAGGAGTATAAAGAAGAGGATGAGTATTGGCAAAACAAATGGTGGGGAACTCCAACCGAGAAAATGAAAGAAGAAGAAAAAAAGAAAGAAGAGAAAGAGAAAGAAGAGATCGAGAAAGCAAAGAAGATTGATACTGGCATTATCGATACAACGCAGGAGTTGACTGCAGAGAACCTGGGAAAAATGGCTGACAAAGTGCTGGCTGCTAAAGCACTTGAGGTAGATTCTAACTCCGTGTCTGAGTCAAAAGGCCAGGTCAGTCCAAATTCGTCAACGAATGCGTCAGGTAAAAAGATCGAAGGAAATGCTGATTGCAAAAATTGCAACAAAGAGTGCAAATTTTGTAACACTGTCACGTATCTCAACGATGAGAAAGTTAAAAATCTGACAGCAAAGGTCAGAAGCGTTGAGGATCAAATTCTTGGTCGTGACAAAACAGTTAAAGCTTCAACTGAACGGATAAGAGAATTAACTGCTCAAATTGAAACTGATAAAATTGAACATGAAAAAGTTAAACGTGAAAATGAAAAGTTAATTCTTGAAAACCGTCAGATTTCTGAAAAATTTGAAAAACTCAAAAGCACAGTAAAAGATAGTGATGATCGAAATGGTAAAACTTTTAAAGAAAACGTGTGACAACCCTCACCAAACCAGGTATCCGTACGAATTAATTAGCATTTAATTACTGCTCAATTACTGTGTTTGCTTACAGTGGTAAATAAACTTCTACATGATTTCTGAAATATGTATAACCATGCCTCATACTCTATTTGCTGTTACTCTATTATTTACATACAGAACTTTAGTGACAACCTTGATGCACAAAAGCACAGTAGCACAATGAACGGATAACCCATTTAACATGCTGATATAGCCAGCACCAGGCAGGCACTGCCTCTAAGGCCTGTATGAGCCAGAGATAGCTTACTACACTAGTAGAGAGTGTAGGGATAAGAGGGTTGTAAAACTGCGTCACTGGGTGATAGTTATAGTGACCGGATGTGGCTAAAAACGTACTGTAAATACAAAATTCAGCACTTTAAATAAAAATTCAGCATTTAGCCAACTAATAAAGTGCCAAAACATGGGAAAAATATTACTAGACACTTTCCAAAGTGTCGGGAATAAGTTGTGTCACTAAAAATAGTATTAGCGACACTTTAAAGCTTTGTTAAGCACTTTAACGGATCCCTATCCAACCGAACAACCGAACTATACCCGGAACATAAAAATATTGCCATCAACATTGTTTTTCTTTTTCTGAGCCAGTTAGGGTCCCCGAATACCCTAACACCCGTTACAACTTACTACACGCTAGTAACCGGATTAACCTCCTAATTATCTAACTACATCCTAACCATTCAGTTGAAATGGAACCGAATACCCCCCCTCCAACGAAATCGTCCCCAAGGGGGACACCCCTTGTCCTTTGTTGATTAAAATAATCCCTTTGCCTAATATCTAGTTAACACAAAATCCGTTGGACAATGATGCAAGAATTGTCTATAAGTAACATCCTTAACACACCATAACCTTCACATAACCACTTGACAAAAATTCACTCCCTCTCCTCTCCTTGCTCCTCTCGGCCGAAGACACAAGCACACACCCACCCACTTTTCGATTTCCATCTTCCAATTTCAAACATATACAAGTGTGAAGGATCGTGTACGAAGAAGCTCGGTGCACTCGGATTGCGAAGGACCTCACTACATTGCTTTTATCCACTCGATTTCCGATTAGTTCCTTCCCTAGCCTCGAGCTAGTAGTAAGTGACTCTAAACGCCTTCTTGATCTATTCTAAAGTGGTTAAAATGAACTTTGTCGGTTAAAAATCATGAACATACAAGATTACATGTTAAAAGTTTACAAAAATGATAAACATGTTGGATAAAAGCTATGAAATTGTGTAAAACTTGTAAGACTTGTTTTATTGTGATTATTTAGTGTTGATCTATGTGAGTAGTAGCTCGGATCGTCATCTAACCCGGCTAAGTCATGTCCATGAAACATGACCTAGAATATGTTAAAGTTTGAAAGGGGTTAAATGATGAACACTACTACATATCAAACATGAACTTGTGTAAAAACAATATTTCTTATGAAATGGAGTTGTAAACTAGTAGATCTACGGATCTACAAGTGGTATTTTCGAAGAACCAAGTGTCAAGTGAAATCATGTTTTCTAAACCGGATCTTTACTAAATAAAGGTGATTTTTGTGAACACACGAGTGTGTAGACACTTGTGAAACAAGAAGTTTTGACAAAGAACTATTTTTGTAAACTTTGACAAGAAGATGTGGAAATGTATTTTCTTTAGAAACGAGATTTACAAGAAACCGAGTTCATTCATAAAAAGGTCTACTAAAAATACGGGGAAATTACTACATATTTTAGATAAACCACAAGTTCATGTATTTTTGCGATTTAGATCTATTTTGACTAGTTTAAAGTTGAAATATTGTTTGTTAATGTTGGGAACATTGTTGATTTGAATTTTAAAAGAAAATGATACGCTTGAAAGCGTGGCCACCTCCAGTTATAGGGGAAACTCTGGCGAAATTTTTCCAAAAACCTAGCACTTGGAAATATTTTCACCACAAGTGTTATAAATATGTTTCTAACTTGTTTGCAAAAATGTAAATTTCGCCACGATTTTTATTACAAAACTTTTTAAATGTCGGAGGTGGGATTTTCATGAAATAAAACTTGCTAAAATATATATTTAGAATATATATTTTCATAACAACACTTGCGTAAATTTTTGTGATTATTTTGCAAACTATCTAAATATTATTTTTAGAGTAAAAATAATATTACCGAATGTTAACAACTCCAAAATAATACGAACGCCTTCACAATAAATATTAAGCTACAACGGTATTATTAATACCACCCGATCTTTAAACGTAACTTACGCATTTTCAGAAAAATACTAGTGAACGCGTATTTTGACAAAGGTATTATTTTGGGGAAAAACTATATGTAATAAAATATAATATTTTGGGAAAATATTTATATTTTGGAGAAAGGATTTAAAATATATTTTAAGTGAGACTTAATAATACATTTCGAAGATATACGAACGCACATGTATTAAAGCCCCCATCCTTGGGAAAGAAAATATTTACCAAATATTTGCAAAGTGTAATTACGAAATAGTTGTCTAACTATTTCCCAAAGACATTAAACCTTAAGCTAAGGCACGGTCGTCCGTCTAATAGAAGTTAGTACGTGTAGGTCGTCGCACAGCAGATTGACCAGGAGATTTTCTTGTTAGAGACGCACCACTGTGAGTTCATGTCCCCTTTTCTCTTAACTGTTTTCAGTTTTCTAAACTGCGGGGGTGAAATACATGTTACTATGATTACAAGTACTTTTTACATGGTATGGATAGCGTAAGGAGGGTTATTATTTAGATCATGTGAGTGGGTAGGCGCAACTTGAGGCCATTAATCCTCATTGTGGGACCGAGGGACAGTAGCGGTAGATCTATCTGGGTGTAGCGAGCCCAGCCCCAGGCCCAGCGTAACGGACCTCGGGGTGACTTTGTACCCAACGCAAAATATGCTAGGTTTGAGTCTTCCTACTTGCACTTCACACATATCAATGGCCTTGCAAACCATTGGTGATCTCTTTTTCCTTATTTGCTACATACCAGGATTTTTATACATACAAAGGTTTTACTTACTCACTACACATGAACTTGCTCAACAATTTTTGTTGATTTTTCCAACTTACATGTATTTCAGGTAATTAAGGATCTGGCATGGTATGCTACGTTTTCACGCTGCATAAGAGAAATAAGGTCATCCAAGTTTAGGGGTCGTGGCTCTTGCCTGGACGAGCCACAGCTCTTAAACTACGTCTGCTTTATGTTTGTGGTTATAAATTCTGAATAATGTTTTTACGTTATTAGGTTGTAATCTCCGTTGCATGTGTCAGCACTTTAAAACAATGTTGTGGTACTTTTATTTTGGAACTTAAATCAATGGATGATCTGCATGGTTTTATTTTCATATAACTTTGTTATGATTAAGCTATGGTATTAAGAAGACACACTGTTAGGCAAAAATTTGACACTTCTAGTAATTTGGTCAAGAACATTTGTGATATACAACTAGAGTACAAAGAAAAGAAAGGGGCTGGTTTGGGATACACAAAAGCTCCTCCTCCTTACAATCACAACTATACTTATTTGCCTTTCACGGAAGAGGAGCTAATTAGTGAGGGTAAAATGACGGTGAACGAGGAAGATGGAGAAGACGACCGGAGACTACGGTGACTCGTAATAAATGATGAAGGTGATCGGACGTTGGAGGTGATGATGATCGGAGAGATGAGCGGCGTCGACGATCAAGCTAACAAGATATAAAGACAGTGAAGCGGTATAATATACAGATCAAATGAGTTTTTCTCAATTTGATATAGGTTTCTTGGGGTTTCTTTTGGGCACTAGAGGGCCTCTTTCGGGTGTATTAGATCTATAGCGCGACAACATACAGCTAGGTCAGCATGGTATCTGGATGCAGCAGAAGCTGTCGTTGCCTAGCACCTCCAGGTCAGCATATATCTGGATGCAGCAGAGGAGGTACACGACTTTTTCAGAGAAGATTTCAGAATCAGATCAAAATTGTGTGTATCGGGACAACATACAGACATTCAAATAGAAATGAGCTAATTCCAAGTGACTTTCTTTCCTGGGGTCATGTACAATTTTAGTTCTGAACAGAAAGACAGCCAAGATATCCCAGGGTGATATCAACCGGATCTTTCAATGATATCAAACCTAATCTTGTGAGAGTGCGGAATCCAATCACAAGATGATTCAAGATAAACCGAAAAATATGAAAAACAAAGAACAATACCGAATCACCTTTAACCACTTGCACACGATTGTATTACTTGAATAAGCAAAACCGTCTAGTACAAGTGATCACAACCAAATCGCCTTCCTCTAGCTCTCTCTAGGAATTCTGTAACAATGAAGTTCAAACCCTAAAACAAGTTAGAAACTTGTTTATATACTAACTTAAGCCCAATTCCCTACAAGGGCTCCCCTTGGGCCTACTTGGCCCACATGGCCTAAAGCTTAGCCCAAGTGACCTATAAAGGTCCAAAACCTAATATAACTAACCCAGTAAAGCCCAGTTCGTAACCATAGCCCGTTGTATTAATTTGATGCGTCATTCTCACACTTTAGGGCCTAACAATCTCCCCCTAGACTGATGCCATCAAATTGTCTTCATAACTTGAATTCAGCAACGTCTTCAACAAAGTCTATGGTTGTCGCTATGCTGCAGATGTTGTGGAAGTTCTTGACTTCTGAACTCTCAGCACTGGGTCTCTTTCTTCATATTTTGGTTAGCTTCATATCAGGATCTTGATCAGCTTTGCTTGAAAATCTTTGTCAAAAAGAATGTGAGAGGAGGATTCTCAACAGCTCTTTTCTTCTTCAGTCTTTTTCTTCCAAGCAGGTTCACAGGTACTTCTTTAAATGTACTTTCACTGTCAGACGACGTTTCGTATCTGGTTCTTCTGACTCAGGTACATCTGTTGATTTGCTGCTTCAGGCTTCTTCAGCAACTAACAGCATCTCAGTCTTCATCAACCCCTGTTCTTGATTGAAATCAAGTTCTGCACATGCTCACAAACTCATAAGCAAACATTTATTATGCAACAGGGAGAATACCATATGAACACTAGGTACATCCAAGTATCCATACTCGGATTTCACGATTTAAATTCTTTCAACATTTGATGATCAGTCAAATCTTCAAGAACAGTTACATTTTAATTTTAAGAAAAACAAAAAACACTCTATTTTTGGATTTTTGGTTTTATAGGAAAACAAGACACTATTTTTGTATTTTTGATTTTTTCTAAATTTTTTATTGGTATTTTTAAGAACTAGAAACAAATAAAAACTCAAAATATAAACAACTACCATAATATACAATTACAATTGCAATGGGATCAAAATTCGTTCTCAGGCAGACTAAAGAACACTTTTCAGTACGAGCCTAATCAAACTGGTCTATGCGATTGCCAATATGTTTGTCCACTTAAACTTTAACGCTCAACTTCGTGATATGCTTAAGGTAATATTAAACTATTATACCCGTGTGTCCCATTCCAAGGCATACCCCCGCGATCAAGGTAAGCACAACGATTCATCGTAGCAGGTGAGTATACTGAAGTCATCCTTTAAGATATCCTGACTGTGTCTAGGTCTGCATATGATCTGTTTTATCATGTTTTGATTTCTTAACAATAAACACCCAAATAAATACTAATCAAATCCTGGAAATATAAACAACACACTCTATCATGCAAGTATCTTCCCTACCACATATTTCACAAGTCCAATCCAGATTTCTGAAATCTTAACTGGGAACAGATTGAGAAGAGAACAGAATAGATCTTTTGCAGAGATGGTATAATATACAGATCAAATGAGTTTTTCTCAATTTGATATAGGTTTCTTGGGTTTCTTTTGGGCACTAGAGGGCCTCCTTCGGGTGTATTAGATCTATAGCGCGACAACGTACAGCTAGGTCAGCATGTATCTGGATGCAGCAGAAGCTGTCGTTGCCTAGCACCTCCAGGTCAGCATATATCTGGATGCAGCAGAGGAGGTACACGACTTTTTCAGAGAAGATTTCAGAATCAGATCAAAATTGTGTGTATCGGGACAACATACAGACATTCAAATAGAAATGAGCTAATTCCAAGTGACTTTCTTTCCTGGGGCCATGTACAATTTTAGTTCTGAACAGAAGGACGGCCAAGATATCCCCGGATGATTCAACAATATAAAGACCCGAAACCTCAGATGTTGGCTATCTATCAACGCAAGATTAAGACCATAAAATCATACACCGTTGGTATGTTAACCCACAAGGTACATGGTTCGTTATGTTTATATCACTTAGTATCTTTTATCATGTTGAGCGTCAAGCCTATCGACATATCGCAGTAGATCCTAGTCTTTTCAGCCTTGGCACCTTACATGTGTTAGTCAAACCTTTTAACACGAACATTTATTTCACTTCCCATATCATGCAATTTTTCTTTTTGGCTTTTTCATTTTTCTAATATTTTTGTATTTTACTCATTTTCTCCCCCTAAAACAATACATATTTACAGCAAACTCTTTTTGTATTTTCTGAGTTTTCTCCCCCTAAACTCTATATCTATCTATATGTCCCTCCCCCCCCCCCCCCTAACAATACATAGTCTCCTGTCATCGTTCCGACGTTATCCGACCTCATCATCTTCTACCGTCATTATCTTCTCAACTCTGACTTCCATTAAAATCTTGCGTCTCCGGCACCTCGCATCTTCAGCCCTCACTCTCCACCATTTGCTGCTTGTGTTTTGTAAGAAAGAGAGAACGGAAAATCTTTGATGTTGCTATGTTCATAGTGTGAGTGAAAAGAACTTGTTTTGCGGCTGAATCTGTTTTAAAAAAATAGGGTTTTGGTGTGGGTGAATTAATGAAGAAGACATAAGTCCTTTTGTTTGTTGTGACACTTCGTTGCTGTTGTGAAAGGTGTTGCCAAGTTGTATTTTGGGTTGGGTCTCGTAATCAGTGAGGTTATTTTAAGGTTTCTTTATAAAAATTAACTAATCATTTTCACATAATAAAATAATTATAATAATAATTTAGTAAATAAAAAAAATTATTATTTATATAGTTTCAATTTGCTTAATAAAAAAATTATATTAAAAAAAGGAGGTTTGTTTGGCTTGTGACAGTTTTGACAGGTTTTGAGGTGTGGTTCAGAAAGCGGGTTCATTCGATTGAAAGGGTTTGAGTTAGCGAGTACACGGGTTCTCGTTTGGTTTGTGTTTTGAGGAGAAGAACAAAAGTATCAACCACCCTCTGAAACTATGACATTCCGTGAAGAGATACTTTCTGTCTTTTGCACTCCTGAGTGTAGAGAAAGAGTTGAGGCATATCGGTTACACAACGCTGAGTTGATTCAAGATTACAAAGATATTAAAAATAAAAACTTTACTTTGGCTAAAAATGAAGAACTTTATAAAGAAAAAATTGAAGCCCAAAGGAAAGATATCATTCAGTTGAAAGAAGATCTCAGCGCTAAGAATTGTAATTTTTTAGATGCTCTAGCAACAATTAGTGACTTGACCAAAGAACTAGAAGACCTAAAGGTCAAATATCAGGTAAATGAAATTAATATTAAAAAATTTGACACTTCTAGTAATTTGGTCAAGAACATTTGTGATATACAACTAGAGTACAAAGGAAAGAAAGGGGCTGGTTTGGGATACACAAAAACTCCTCCTCCATACAATCACAACTATACTTATTTGCCATTCACGGAAGAGGAGTTAATTAATGAGGGCAAGATGACTTATGGACCAAAAATTGATAAGTCATCAGTCAACAATGGTCCTGCTGGCAATAAACAGTCAGCCCCGTTAATGAACTTTGTCTCTAAAGGAGATGTTGATCCTAACCAATCGTTTGCATGTGTAGAAAGGGTAGACTTGAAATGTGAAGATACTCTTGGGGGAGAACAAGCTTTAAATTATGATTTACCTAAAAATTGTTTTGATGAAAATAATCCTGATCTTGTTTTGGGACAAAATATTTTTAGTATGTTTCTTTCGTTAGCGTCTAATGGGCCTGCTGTTTTGGGCAAGACTGATGATGGGTGTGTTGAATCTGTGAACATTAATTCTGGTGATGAATTTTCTTCAGTTAACGACTGCGAATGTGATGTTTCTAACTCTTCAGTTGATGATAGTGGTACAGGTGAGGTCCCTCAGGATACATTCAGTGAAACCACTGAAACTACTTCTCAAGAAAATCAAGAATATCCTGATTCTTCTTCTGAATTGGTCTCAGTGGGTGTCCCTAATGTTGAATCTAGTGGGACCCCATTGGAAACCGTTGATGCATGTGATGCAGAAACACGTGTTGATGAAACTTCTACATCTTCTGAAATTAAAACTGAACCAGATTTTGAAAAAGAAGAGGTGGTCACATTAAATGAAAAGTCACAAGAAAATGTTTCTGAAAAGGAAATTAAAACAGAAACTGAATCGTCTTTTCAAAATGATCCTGATAAAATTATAAAAGACGAAAAACATCGGCTGTCTGAATCTCATGCTTGTGCTAGTTCTGATCAACAGGTACAGAAGAAATCAGAAAAGGCACATGGAGCACAAGCAAAGCAACCTAAGCATGCTAAGCAAGCTCGGTCATCTGGATCCATCAGATCAGCTACTGCTGCTGGCTCTCCGAATCTCCATACATTGAAGCGACAGACATGTTTCAACTGTGGAATTCCTGGGCACATTGCTAGAAATTGTGTTCATCGCCCAAACGTGCAACAAAATGCGAATATTCACTCTTGTGCTGATGCTTGCGAGCCGGTTCACAACACGCAAAAGGAGCCAAAACGAGCAGAACAAAGTCGGGGGTATACGAAGTCTGCTTATCAAGGAAAATCACGATCTCATAAGGCTCGTGACAAGGTGATTGAAAGCTCCAATAAGGGAGAAAAGATGAAGAATGGTGCTCAGAGCAACAAGACTTCTGCAAACAACAAATACAAGCACCCAAATTCGTCTTCGTCTAAGAGAAATGTGCAGGCGCATCCAGTGCAAAAAGGATCAGTTTGTCCTTCAGGACCTGCTAGAGCAAATCAAGATGCTCAAAACGTCTTTCCGATGAAAAGACAAACTTGCTACAACTGTGGCATTGCGGGTCATATTGCTAGAAACTGCACACGGCGTCCCCATGTACCCTACTATATACAAAATCAGAGGGTTACACCTAAGGATAACTACCATTCTAAGCCAATGAAGGTATCTTCACCTAAGGCAATGAAGAATGTGAATCCCAAGGTTAAACCTTCTGATGGGGATTGGAACGCTGCTAAAAACAAACGCAACGCTGTTCAAGAACAAAAACGTTTTTCTAAAACTAACAAGCCTGAATCAGCTAAAGTTGCTCAATCGAAGGCAACAAACACGTTTGTTAAACCGATACAGATTTGGAAACCCAAATCCAAAGCAGCAATGTCTCCAATCCTTGAAACTAAAGGGGACTTATGTTTAAAGGAAGTGTCTTATTTTGATGCTTCAGGAAATCCCAGGACCACGATGGCCTGGGTACCCATGTCTTACTAATCTCCTTACCTTTCAGGAACAACTAAGGAGGAGCTGTTGACAATCTCTGGAATGTTGATAGCGGTTGTTCCAGAGATAAAAACGGGTAACATTTCACTGTTGCAAAAAGTTCAAATTTTTTTTTACAGATGATATGTTTCCTTTGGAGGAGATTAGAGACGTAAGATAAGATCAGCAAAAGGTACCGTTTAAATTCAATACTTTGATTTGAATTTGATTAGTCTTCAATCTGATGACAGAACGGTTAAGCAAAAATATTTTTCTCTCTTTTTCTTAGTTTATAACTTTGTACATAAAGTGTCCTTTCTCTTGTAAATGGTAAATTTGCGCAAAAATACAAGATTTATGCACAAATTTAGGGGGGGAGAGGGACATATAGATAGATATAGAGTTTAGGGGGAGAAAAATCAGAAAATACAAAAAGAGTTTGCTGGAAATATGTATTGTTTTAGGGGGAGAAAATGAGTAAAATACAAAAATATTAGAAAAATGAAAAAGCCAAAAAGAAAAATTGCATAATATGGGAAGTGAAATAAATGTTCGTGTTAAAGGGTTTGACTAACACATGTAAGGTGCCAAGGCTGAAAAGACTAGGATCTACTGCGATATGTCGATAGGCTTGACGCTCAACATGATAAAAGATACTAAGTGATATAAACATAACGAACCATGTACCTTGTGGGTTAACATACCAACGGTGTATGATTTTATGGTCTTAATCTTGCGTTGATAGATAGCCAACATCTGAAGTTTCGGGTCTTTATATTGTTGAATCATCCGGGAATATCTTGGCCGTCCTGTTCAGAACTAAAATTGTACATGGCCCCAGGAAAGAAAGTCACTTGGAATTAGCTCATTTCTATTTGAATGTCTGTATGTTGTCCCGATACACACAATTTTGATCTGATTCTGAAATCTTCTCTGAAAAAGTCGTGTACCTCCTCTGCTGCATCCAGATATATGCTGACCTGGAGGTGCTAGGCAACGACAGCTTCTGCTGCATCCAGATACATGCTGACCTAGCTGTACGTTGTCGCGCTATAGATCTAATACACCCGAAAGAGGCCCTCTAGTGCCCAAAAGAAACCCAAGAAACCTATATCAAATTGAGAAAAACTCATTTGATATGTATATTATACCATCTCTGCAAAAGATCTATTCTGTTCTCTTCTCAATCTATTCCCAGTTAAGATTTCAGAAATCTGGATTGGACTTGTGAAATATGTGGTAGGGAAGATACTTGCATGATAGAGTGTGCTGTTTATATTTCCAGGATTTGATTAGTATTTATTTGGGTGTTCATTGTTAAGAAATCAAAACATGATAAAACAAATCATATGCAGACCTAGACACAGTCAGGATATCTTAAAAGATGACTTCAGTATACTCACCTGCTACGATGAATCGTTGTGCTTACCTTGATCGCGGGGGTATGCCTTGGAATGGGACACACGGGTATAATAGTTTAATATTACCTTAAGCATATCACGAAGTTGAGCGTTAAAGTTTAAGTGGACAAACATATTGGCAATCGCATAGACCAGTTTGATTAGGCTCGTACTGAAAAGTGTTCTTTAGTCTGCCTGAGAACGAATTTTGATCCCATTGCAATTGTAATTGTATATTATGGTAGTTGTTTATATTTTGAGTTTTTATTTGTTTCTAGTTCTTAAAAATACCAATAAAAAAATTTAGAAAAAATCAAAAATACAAAAATAGTGTCTTGTTTTCCTATAAAACCAAAAATCCAAAAATAGAGTGTTTTTTGTTTTTCTTAAAATTAAAATGTAACCGTTCTTGAAGATTTGACTGATCATCAAATGTTGAAAGAATTTAAATCGTGAAATCCGAGTACGGATACTTGGATGTACCTAGAGTTCATATGGTATTCTCCCTGTTGCATAAGAAATGTTTGCTTATGAGTTTGTGAGCATGTGCAGAACTTGATTTCAATCAAGAACAGGGGTTGATGAAGACTGAGATGCTGTTAGTTGCTGAAGAAGCCTGAAGCAGCAAATCAACAGATGTACCTGAGTCAGAAGAACCAGATACGAAACGTCGTCTGACAGTGAAAGTACATTTAAAGAAGTACCTGTGAACCTGCTTGGAAGAAAAAGACTGAAGAAGAAAAGAGCTGTTGAGAATCCTCCTCTCACATTCTTTTTGACAAAGATTTTCAAGCAAAGCTGATCAAGATCCTGATATGAAGCTAACCAAAATCTGAAGAAAGAGACCCAGTGCTGAGAGTTCAGAAGTCAAGAACTTCCACAACATCTGCAGCATAGCGACAACCATAGACTTTGTTGAAGACGTTGCTGAATTCAAGTTATGAAGACAATTTGATGGCATCAGTCTAGGGGGAGATTGTTAGGCCCTAAAGTGTGAGACTGACGCATCAAATTAATACAACGGGCTATGGTTACGAACTGGGCTTTACTGGGTTAGTTATATTAGGTTTTGGACCTTTATAGGTCACTTGGGCTAAGCTTTAGGCCATGTGGGCCAAGTAGGCCCAAGGGGAGCCCTTGTAGGGAATTGGGCTTAAGTTAGTATATAAACAAGTTTCTAACTTGTTTTAGGGTTTGAACTTCATTGTTACAGAATTCCTAGAGAGAGCTAGAGGAAGGCGATTTGGTTGTGATCACTTGTACTAGACGGTTTTGCTTATTCAAGTAATACAATCGTGTGCAAGTGGTTAAAGGTGATTCGGTATTGTTCTTTGTTTTTCATATTTTTCGGTTTATCTTGAATCATCTTGTGATTGGATTCCGCACTCTCACAAGATTAGGTTTGATATCATTGAAAGATCCGGTTAAACGGGACTTACACACACCAAATTAACCACGCTTCCGCAAAGCCAGGGTGTGACAAAACGAACATCTAAAAGCAGTGCTGAGAGTAAAAGAAGAATCAATTAACAAAAAACTGGATGAAATCGCTAATTTGAAACTTAAGGTTCAAGAGGCTGAAATTGAAAACGAGCGAATCCAATTGAAGCTTAACAGCTATAGCTCTGCAAGCTTTGTTTTGCAACAAATTGTGCCAAAACCCATTGGCAAAAACAAAGCTGGTGAAGACGTGTATTCTGATGGAACCGGGGTGGGTTTTCACAAAGTTCCACCGCCAATTTTGCATAATCACACGAAAAAGGAATCTGGGTTGGTTGAACTTGATGAAGAAAGTGAAGTTAAGCTTCCGGAGAACATTGATGTCACGTTCACATTTTCCGATGACGATAGTGTCCAAAATGATGTGGTAAAAGGTGTTGTTGAAAACGTGTTAAAACCGGATGGTGACACTACTGAGGAAGATGGGTGTTTCTTGGACAAATACATTCCGAAACAAAAGTCCAAGAACAACTTAAGTGAAGAATCAAATCTTGTCATGTACAAGATGTTGGGTTCGGATAATGTAACACCCCAAACTTCGTATGTCATAAAATAATATTATTTTGTGATGCTAGACAACGGAAGACGGTACTGTAAAACGGTACCGTAAGGAAATGATAGTAAATTTATATATGTGTGTATCTAAGTTAAATAAAGATAAAAGGCCAAGTTAGTAAGGGAAATAACAAACTTAAACACACTTTGATAGACAAGAGGGCTAATGTGTAAATGTGTAATGGAATAAAAATAAAAAAAAGAGAAAGAAACCAGTGTTTGGTTTCTTGCGATCGTAGAGGGGCAGAAGGCAAGGTGAAACCCTAGTTTCACCAACTTCATCAAATTCAGTAGGAATCTCAATGAAAATCGGATGCATGAACCTCAATTTGCAAACATCTAACCTTGTTCAGTAAAGTGGTAAGTCGAATTCTTTGATTTGGTGAATTTTAGGAAAAGGGTTTTTCATCTAATCATGAAATTATGCAAATATGAGTGTGATTTGAAGTTATGAATGCAAGATATGATAGGAATCATGTTTGATTTTAGCATTTTGATTGAGTTATAGCAAAAACCCATTGGGTGAGAAGTTAACAATTCTATCATAGTTATTTAATGTTGATGATACTTAGAAACTCCATTGTTGATTAATATGCATGTTAGGGTTTCTTGTTTAATTGAACAAGCTATGACTATAACCTGAATTTTATGACTTTATGTTGATGTTAGTAAGTTGTAATTACTTCCTTGATGATTAACTATGGTTGTACTTGATCTATGAAGATTATGGTTCTTGATTTAAATTGGGGATTTTGGAAATTGGATGGTTTTGGAATGATTGTTTGCAAATTTGTAATGTTTTACCATCCATTGATATATAATAAATGTGTTTGATGTTCCTAACCCTTTATAAGAGTTCAACATAAGTTTTAACCATGAAAGAGGGCTGCGTTTTATGGTTTGGGTCGAAGTTAGGAGCACCATAAACATGATTTTCGCAGCTTTTTAATCAGATTTTGGGCAGAATTCGAAAAATCATATAAAATCAACCGAGTGTCCGTTTGGGGTGTTCTTTATATGGTTGGAAAGCCCTAGGAGTAAATTTTCTAAATATGTTTAGAATGAGAGGAAATAAGAATGATAGATATACGAAAACTGCAGTACAAAACAGCTTAGCAGATTGGTTTAAAGCTGAATTATTAGTTGATTTATGAATCAGTTCTGTCTCTTCTGAAAATCATAGAAAATTCCACTTGGGGTGATATTTGTTGGGTTGAAAAGATATAAGAATGTTTTACATATCATATTTGAAGATGTCAAACCAACTAAAACTGTACAAGGGTCTAATAGGCCGAATACAACAGTTGCGCAGAATAGTGGTGCACTAAAATAAAGTTTATGTAAAACTAAATAAAAAGGATGTTAGAACACATTAGAACTAAACATAAATGGTTAGTTTTAGTTGTTTATGTGTATCTAACTTAGTATATTAGAAGTGTTTAAAGTACTTGCTTCAAGAGCATTGCAAGCACTTGCACTAAGGGGTGAAAACGGGTCAAATGAGTAGGGTTGGCCTAATTAAAAGACTAATGGTGAAAATCGTCAAGAACACATACAACAAGTTGGATAAATAATACTTACGTATTAAAAAGGGGTGAATGGTCGTTATGTGTTCTAATGATTTGCAAGTTGACTTGTTGTTTAGCAGGTATGACATAGATGGGAAACAACGGGTCACAAGGATAGCATGGAAGACAACACCTCTATGGAAAAAGGTGAGTGACGCTTTACTCATGTAGCATGTTTTATTAACTATATAAATACCTTTGTGAAAATATTTATATGGCGGTAAGAATTGTAGAGGAGAGTTAATCTTAGTACGAAGTTGTGTGATAATGGTAATTATTGTCGGTGATATAAATATCCGAGTTTATTAGTATGATTAAATCATAAACAAGGTGATGGAAGTAAGATGCAGATACTGGGAATAATGAGCAGTGTGGACTTACCACAAGATCGTTTATTGAGTATTGAGTATAAGGTATGTGATCTTTATATATATTTAGTTTGTCTAATATACGAAGTAAAGGAATTGGAACTAATAGGGATAAGATTATTGGAAACAGGGTTGGTGGATTAAACCAAGGGGTGGTAAGTATCGAGTATGGGATTTTTGTAATATTAAAAGGGATTTAATCGTGATTTATGAATTGACTAGTACGGAAGGAATTGTTTATAAGTAGTCTATTATCGGATGGTCATATGCATGACTAGGGAGGTGTGTTAATTGAGTTGAAGTGAATAGGATGGTATATAGGTATGAATAATTGGTGTCATGGTGAGTTTAAATCGTATAAACTAGTATGCATGATGTGTATGGAAAATACATATATATATATACATATACATATGCATGTTCATAGTTATGCGAAAGGCGTACATTATGTGATAGTTAAATAGATGTATATAAACGGTTGGCACCCTTTTTACGAAGATGTAGTACTTGAACATGTTGAGATTACGGGTTTGCTAACCAAGTTATTATTGAGTATGTTTGAAAGTGCAGGTTATGTATGTCGGACTTTCGAAGTGTTGATATAGAAATAAAATGATTGAATAATGGAAGGTTAATTGGGTGGAAGTAACTTATGCGGTTAGAATACGCTATGGACGTTTTAGTTTATACAATATTTTATGCTTGGTCGCCATCATCTACTAACGGGTGAGTCGCATGAAAATATATGTCATACCCATTTAATTGGGTAATCGAATGTGTAAGAAAAATGAAAGTACATACTCGAATAGAATTAAAATAATGGTTTTATAAGCAGATAAGTATATTGACTAACTTTTTAAAGCTTTGTTGTTGAATGTAGGTAAATCCTCAATTTAGGCAACTTGGAGAATCGGAGCGAGCGCTGTTCATGTTATGTCATACCAAACGCTTCCGCTAGCTTGTCCAAATGTTTTTGGTCCAAAAATTTTTGTAATGGTTTTTAGTAGTATTTTGTTGAACGAATTTTAGAATTGTATCTAGTTTGATTATGATTAAAACAGGGGTATGCCTGTTTTACGGACGGGTCATGCCCAAATTTTGTTAAAATTAATGCATATGTTATTGATATCATCGTTTTAAATTGCGAAAAGTTGGACACTCTTAAGAAATTTTTATTCTTCTAGTGTCCTTTAGTCGTCTTTTATTAAACGCAAACGCGGACGTTACAAGTTGGTATCAGAGCCTAGGTTCGAGGGATTCGAGCAAGAGTATCAGTGCTTGAACTCAAACCGATGGCTCGTGCAAAAGTGTGCTCGCTCCGAGATCGCCAATGAGGTAAAATTTTAAATTTTCGATTAATATAAGTATGTATAGTTTGTTACGGTATAAGTTTTAAGGTTCAAGTAGGTTATGGGTGATAAGGTGTGTAAAAAAGAAGTTCCGGGACCCGTGTAGCTGAAAAACGGACCCGATAAATAGTCGGAACGCCCCAAAACGGTTTTTCGGTGTTTCAGCAATAGGAAGGGCCGTCGCTGACGGGCTGTGATGCCGTCGCCGACGCCCTCTTGCTTGCCGACGGCCTATTTTCCTGTCTACGGACTTTTGTGGCGACACACAATTACAAAGCCCGTCGCCGACGGGGTATGAAGCCGTCGCCGACGGCTAGCGGAAATCAAATCCGCTGAAACTTTTTTTGTTTTGTCTTGTTTTCGTACTTTGAGTTTCCAAATTGTCCAAAAGCTTAATGAATGTTCGTATAAGATCTATATAAGGCCTAGTACGATATATGTGACCATGATTAGTGGATAAGATAAACGGAACATGCTAATCATTTATTTATATGTTATTTATAAGGCCAAGAGCACGCGGATTACGTGAAGGGTAAACGCAATTGTTCGGAAGGAATGATTCGTGAATGCGGTCTAGGACCGGCATTAAGGTAAGTAATAAGACGAATTGACCCTTGGTACGTATACTCAACACGTTAATGTATGAAATAGTTTAATTAGGTAAGTGAAAGGAAATTCTAAATGAATATAACAATGACATGGTAGAGGAGTTTTAAAAATGTAGCACGAGCCGAAACTTAATTCTTCGGGCATGATGTGGCGATTACGTGAAGACACGAAACTAGTACGTGGGTTGTGTACCTGGCTAGTACACAAGAAACGTATCACGTTCGTGAGACCGTGATAATTGCTACATGTATGTCCGTTAGAGTTGGGTAGCAGGTGGGCGTACGGGTAAAATGAGTAGTAAGACTCTCGGGAGATTGAGAGTACTAAGTAAGAGTAAAAGTGCAAGTGATAAGAATAAAATGTTGAATCCAAGAAGTACGGAGCAACAATGTAGGAATGCAATGCTTGAATCCGCGAGACGGATTCAAGGAATGAAAGATACGAGTGCAATGCTTGAATCCGCGAGACGGATTTAAGGAATGAAAGATACGAATGCAACGCTTGAATCCGCGAGACGGATTCAAGGAATGAAAGATATGAATGCAATGCTTGAATCTGCGAGACGGGTTCAAGGAATGAAAGATACGAATGCAATGCTTGAATCCGCGAGACGGATTCAAGGAATGAAAGGCATGAATGCAATCTGTTCGAATCCGCGAAACAGATTTAAGATATAAAAGGCGAAACTAGTCTACATAAGAAGAAGTCGATAGCTTGACCATGATAAGTAAATGTAAAACAAATGAGCAAAAGAATGATAAGAATGAAAATATTCGAATGTGTAAGTAGTTACGGACCGAACAAGTAAATATTCCTTAAGTGATATGACCCAAATTATGTTTAAACTTACATATATATATGATATATATGCATGAATATATTTATGCAAATGCGTCGTATGCAAGAATGGTAGAAATGATAAATGGGACATACGGGTCAGACGGCGATCGCCATTTGAACTCGGTAGTTAATGATTTGATTTGTTAAGTTTTATACTCATAGGTGAGCTTGAAGAATAGAGACGCAATGTCACTAATCGGAAAGGAATGATCATCGTAAGGCATGGATAACCAATCAATGGAATTTACTTCCGTCAGGTATGTATAAAAAGAGTTATGACATAAATAGGAGGTTATGACTCGACTAGAGATGGATGTGTTAAAATAGAATGTATATATACAAACCGTAATGCAAAAATGTAGAATGAATTTCAAAATGCTCGTAATGATCGTCGAGTGGTATAGAACTTGAATGCTCGTAACTGTGGAAATTCTGATAGAATATAAGAGACGACAAGTATCGTTAAGAAATACTAACCTTGATGCTTGGCTTGTTGGCCATGTTCATTTGAACAAGACATTGTAGAAAAAGATACACATGGCATAAATGACAACAGTAACTATGGGAATAATGTTTAGCCTTCGTGATTTAAGTACGGATAAGTAAGTTTAGGAAGGGTGATTATAGTTGTAATAATAAGTCCTTGAATGATTATAGTATGCGTATGGTAATATATCGACCCCTCCTATGAGCTTAAAGGTAAACGAAAGTAATGATAGTAATGGAATGTCTAGGATGACTCATAGATAGCAAAAGGAAAGATAGCGTATGGTGTATGAGTAGTATGAAATAAATCGATTTATTTCGATTAGTAAATATATGAATGTAATATGCTTAATTAGGAAGTTAGAAACAAGTAATAGACTTGGGTATGCACGATTAATAGTTGCATAAAATTGGAATAAATTTGATGAATGAAACTCTAGTGATGGTATGCGCTATGAGCTAGCATTATAAAGTAAAAGACACTAATAAGAGCTCTGGGTCAGACACTGACCCTTGTGTGATTATGAAAGTAAATCTCTAATTTAAGGAGATAGGGTCAATGCGTACGATTATATTTTGTTCCTGAACAAAGCCCCTGTTATAAGGCATGAGTGAATTAATGCCATGATATGCGTTTTGAATGAAACGAGCGAATGAACTTGTATTGATAATCATCACTAGGGAACTAACATGAGGCAAGAATTCGAAATCTAATGGTATACAATCTACAAGTGTGCCCTAAGTGTGCTAAATAGAAGGGTTGGTGATAACCCGTAAGGAAAGGTATTCAATGTTAAGTGGAAATGAGCAAGGTTTCGGGGACGAAACCTCCTCTAAGGGGGGTAGACTTGTAACACCCCAAACTTCGTATGTCATAAAATAATATTATTTTGTGATGCTAGACAACGGAAGACGGTACTGTAAAACGGTACCGTAAGGAAATGATAGTAAATTTATATATGTGTGTATCTAAGTTAAATAAAAATAAAAGGCCAAGTTAGTAAGGGAAATAACAAACTTAAACACACTTTGATAGACAAGGGGCTAATGTGTAAATGTGTAATGGAATAAAAATAAAAAAAAAGAGAAAGAAACTAGTGTTTGGTTTCTTGCGATCGTAGAGGGGCAGAAGGCAAGGTGAAACCCTAGTTTCACCAACTTCATCAAATTCAGTAGGAATCTCAATGAAAATCGGATGCATGAACCTCAATTTGAAAACATCTAACCTTGTTCAGTAAAGTGGTAAGTCGAATTCTTTGATTTGGTGAATTTTAGGAAAAGGGTTTTTCATCTAATCATGAAATTATGCAAATATGAGTGTGATTTGAAGTTATGAATGCAAGATATGATAGGAATCATGTTTGATTTTAGCATTTTGATTGAGTTATAGCAAAAACCCATTGGGTGAGAAGTTAACAATTCTATCATAGTTATTTAATGTTGATGATACTTAGAAACTCCATTGTTGATTAATATGCATGTTAGGGTTTCTTGTTTGATTGAACAAGCTATGACTATAACCTGAATTTTATGACTTTATGTTGATGTTAGTAAGTTGTAATTACTTCCTTGATGATTAACTATGGTTGTACTTGATCTATGAAGATTATGGTTCTTGATTTAAATTGGGGATTTTGGAAATTGGATGGTTTTGGAATGATTGTTTGCAAATTTGTAATGTTTTACCATCCATTGATATATAATAAATGTGTTTGATGTTCCTAACCCTTTATAAGAGTTCAACATAAGTTTTAACCATGAAAGAGGGCTGCGTTTTATGGTTTGGTTCGAAGTTAGGAGCACCATAAACATGATTTTCGCAGCTTTTTAATCAGATTTTGGGCAGAATTCGAAAAATCATATAAAATCAACCGAGTGTCCGTTTGGGGTGTTTTTATATGGTTGGAAAGCCCTAGGAGTAAATTTTCTAAATATGTTTAGAATGAGAGGAAATAAGAATGATAGATATACGAAAACTGCAGTACAAAACAACTTAGCAGATTGGTTTAAAGCTAAATTATTAGTTGATTTATGAATCAGTTCTGTCTCTTCTGAAAATCATAGAAAATTCCACTTGGGGTGATATTTGTTGGGTTGAAAAGATATAAGAATGTTTTACATATCATATTTGAAGATGTCAAACCAACTAAAACTGTACAAGGGTCTAATAGGCCGAATACAACAGTTGCGCAAAATAGTGGTGCACTAAAATAAAGTTTTTGTAAAACTAAATAAAAAGGATGTTAGAACACATTAGAACTAAACATAAATGGTTAGTTTTAGTTGTTTATGTGTATCTAACTTAGTATATTAGAAGTGTTTAAAGTACTTGCTTCAAGAGCATTGCAAGCACTTGCACTAAGGGGTGAAAACGGGTCAAATGAGTAGGGTTGACCTAATTAAAAGACTAATGGTGAAAATCGTCAAGAACACATACAACGAGTTGGATAAATAATACTTACGTATTAAAAAGGGGTGAATGGTCGTTATGTGTTCTAATGATTTGCAAGTTGACTTGTTGTTTAGCAGGTATGACATAGATGGGAAACAACGGGTCACAAGGATAGCATGGAAGACAACACCTCTATGGAAAAAGGTGAGTGACGCTTTACTCATGTAGCATGTTTTATTAATTATATCAATACCTTTGTGAAAATATTTATATGGTGTGCGGTAAGAATTGTAGAGGAGAGTTAATCTTAGTACGAAGTTGTGTGATAATGGTAATTATTGTCGGTGATATAACTATCCGAGTTTATTAGTATGATTAAATCATAAACAAGGTGATGGAAGTAAGATGCAGATACTGGGAATAATGAGCAGTGTGGACTTACCACAAGATCGTTTATTGAGTATTGAGTATAAGGTATGTGATCTTTATATATATTTAGTTTGTCTAATATACGAAGTAAAGGAATTGGAACTAATAGGGATAAGATTATTGGAAACAGGGTTGGTGGATTAAACCAAGGGGTGGTAAGTATCGAGTATGGGATTTTTGTAATATTAAAAGGGATTTAATCGTGATTTATGAATTGACTAGTACGGAAGGAATTGTTTATAAGTAGTCTATTATCGGATGGTCATATGCATGACTAGGGAGGTGTGTTAATTGAGTTGAAGTGAATAGGATGGTATGTAGGTATGAATAATTGGTGTCATGGTGAGTTTAAATCGTATAAACTAGTATGCATGATGTGTATGGAAAATACATATATATATATATACATATGCATGTTCATAGTTATGCGAAAGGCGTACATTATGTGATAGTTAAATAGATGTATATAAACGGTTGGCACCCTTTTTACGAAGATGTAGTACTTGAACATGTTGAGATTACGGGTTTGCTAACCAAGTTATTATTGAGTATGTTTGAAAGTGCAGGTTATGTATGTCGGACTTTCGAAGTGTTGATATAGAAATAAAATGATTGAATAATGGAAGGTTAATTGGGTGGAAGTAACTTATGCGGTTAGAATACGCTATGGACGTTTTAGTTTATACAATATTTTATGCTTGGTCGCCATCATCTACTAACGGGTGAGTCGCATGAAAATATATGTCATACCCATTTAATTGGGTAATCGAATGCGTAAGAAAAATGAAAGTACATACTCGAATAGAATTAAAATAATGGTTTTATAAGCAGATAAGTATATTGACTAACTTTTTAAAGCTTTGTTGTTGAATGTAGTAAATCCTCAATTTAGGCGACTTGGAGAATCGGAGCGAGCGCTGTTCATGTTATGTCATACCAAATGCTTCCGCTAGCTTGTCCAAATGTTTTTGGTCCAAAAATTTTTGTAATGGTTTTTAGTAGTATTTTGTTGAACGAATTGTAGAATTGTATCTAGTTTGATTATGATTAAAACAGGGGTATGCCCGTTTTACGGACGGGTCATGCCCAAATTTTGTTAAAATTAATGCATATGTTATTGATACCATTGTTTTAAATTGCGAAAAGTTGGACACTCTTAAGAAATTTTTATTCTTCTAGTGTCCTTTAGTCGTCTTTTATTAGACGCAAACGCGGACGTTACAGATAAGTTGTTTTCGGATTCAGAGTTTCCGATTGAGAATGTAAACATGAACAAATTGACAAATGTTTTTAAATTGGTTGAAGTCGAATTGTCAGAAGTGAACAAGTTGAGTCAGATGACGAGAAAAATGAAGTTTGAGAAAGAAAAGGTTTACAATAAGAAATCTGTTAATCCACCACGTTTTTATAATAACAACAGAAACAACTGGTCGGGTGGTTATTAGGGGGTTAAATCGTATCAGAAATGGAATGTTCAAAACAAGAGGTTTGTTGAGAAGAAAAAGTTTGTGAATAGTTCAAGTTCACTTGCTGATGAAGAAAAAGAAATTTTTTCAAAATCTAACAAAGAGTTCTTTGAGAAAAGAGCTTCACAGACTCAGTCTGAAGGCACGAGTCGAGGTGTTGATACTCGAACTTGCTTTCGATGCAATCAAGTTGGTCACATTGCACGAAAGTGTAAAAATGTGAAGCCTAAGACTGAAACTGTGAAGACTCAACAAAAGAAAATTGATGTGAAAAGTAAAACACCAATCGTTGTTGAGAAAAAGAGTGTGAAAAATGAACCCGTAAAGAAGTTGGTAATTCAAAATGATAAATTTTACAAAAGGGTTGCATTATCTCAACAAGTTTGGAAACCAAAAGTTGAGAAGAAAGTTTCAACTTCTGAGGTGAAAAAGGCTGAAGAATCAATTACGGTTGATTATGATGCAAATTTTCCACCTCTCAAGGCTGAAAATTTCAAAATTCAAATTGCGAGAGTCAAGGTTACACCTAAGGCTGATGAGGCCTGGGTGGACTCCATGTTTGACTAAATAGTTTGAATTGCCAGAGCTTCCTGGATCGCGAAGCATGAATCGGCATCTTTCTTGAAGTTGTTTAAGTGATAGTTTGTTATGTGCAGGATCTTCCAAAACTTGTATCCAGATGGATCATGGATAGTGGAGCTTCGAGACATATGACAGGGAAGACCGCGTTGTTGTATGATGTGAGAAACATTAATGGTGGTTACGTAGGTTTTGCGGGTAATCAAGGAGGAAAGATTATTGGTGAGGGAACGTTATCCAACGGAATCGTAACATTTGAGAGAGTTAACTACATAGCTGAGCTGGAGAACAACCTGCTGAGTATCTCCCAGATCTGTGACAGGATGTATACTACTCACTTCACTAACAAAGAATGTTTGATCTTGAAACCGGGATTTGTGATACCTGAGGAATGGATCATCATGAGGGCACCAAGAGTCAATGATCTGTACGTGTTGGACATGAGTGTAGCTACTACAACCACGGGTCAGGCTCATTGTTTCGTGTCCAGAGCAACTGAGAAAGAATCAAGATTGTGGCACAGGAAAATGGGGCATATTCACCTAAGGAAGATGAATCATTTGGTGCATAATGATTTGGTCACAGGAGTTCATGTCAAAGGTTTTCATCTGGAAGGGGAGTGCATAAGCTGTGTCAAAGACAAACAGAAGAAAAAGTCACACCCTACAAAGCAAGTCAATTCAGTTTCGAGACCATTGGAGAGACTTCACATGGATTTGTTTGGTCCAGTGAATGTTGATGTGTGTAAAATGCAACATATAAATTACATCAAATGAGGCATAAAACTAACTCTTTTTAAGTACTAATGTTGGAAAAAGAGTGTTTTTGTCTTCCTTTGTATTTTCAGGATTAAATGAGCTCAAATTCACAAAAGAAGCAAAACGACATCTAAATCTAACACAAATACAAGAAAAGGAACATAAGTGGATTGCCCGACCCCTCAACAGCATCCTCCCAAGCAAAATAGAGAAGGCAGAAGACTGAACACGCCCCGTGCTCAGCCAGCACGGGGCCGTGCCCAAGAAGCAGCAGAAAAGACAAACCTATAGAAGCTTCTATTGCCTACCACGGGGCCGTGCCCAGTGAACAGGGGGCGTGGCGAAAGTACAGCAGGCACATTAATTGTAATTGCGAATTACAATTAATGAAGAGAGAGAGTGTCAGATAGGCACCGGGCCGTGTCCAGCGGACACGGGGCCGTGCCCAGCCTTCTGTTCAGCCTATAAATAGGAGTGCTTGGTTTTATTGCAACTCATCCCTTGGCACACCACCTCTCTCACACTTCATCCACCACCCACCACCATCACAACACCATCATCCACCACCATCATCCATTGTCCATCATAGAGTGTGTGAGTCGTCTCGGGATCCAAGATTGATCGTAAGAGTTCTTGACAATCAAGGCCATGTTTGCCTAAGTCTCTTACATCACTTGGTGAAGACAAGTGTTTAGTATAATACTTTTTATTTTTAATATTTTGCACTTTTTATTTGGTTTTGTATTAATGACTTTAATAACTAGTTGCTTATGTTGAAGGTGATCTTTCCTTATCGTTTGTCCGTGGTGTCTTGGCATTATTTTACTGTCTATATAAAATAAAAGATTTTCACCATTCATATCTCCACGGTCTATATGGAGGTATGTTGGCTACCTGGTCGGGGGTTAAGGGAACGGTTTGGTAAGGGTCTTGCCCTTGTTCAGCGTTTAGAGGTCCTGCAAGGGACCTGGGTCAAATTTAGTAGGATCTCCTTCAATGCCCATAGGTATTGGATGGCGGGGATCCAAACTCTTTGACCCCCCTCATAAGTTAACTACTATTAATACTATAACCCGGCTATTTAGGATTGTATCCTTGCTGACTCAGACTACTTAGTCGAGGGTAACGTCACCTCCAAAAGAGGGGCCTACCATAATTTGCATTAATAACTTAATTCATTATCTTTCAATAATCCGACCCTTTAGGATTGTATCACGCACATCAATGTCAAGAGTATTACAGGAGATTACTACTGTTTGGTCGTGACTGATGATTATTCCAGATTTTCGTGGGTTTCATTTTTGAAATCGAAAAACGAAACATTTGACAGTTTAATGGCGTTGTTTAAAAGAATTGATAATCTGTACCAGAGGCCTATCAGTAGAATTAGAAGTGATAGTGGTACTGAATTTAAAAACAGTAAGATGGAAGAATTTTG